>NW_027494664.1:0-281702 GCF_021521415.1 Bidens hawaiensis | reverse complement strand
GAAGTGGCTCAGGCGCGGGCCATCCGGGAGGAGAACAAGAGGCTTGCCGCAGTGGCTGCGGAAAAGGAGAAGGCCTTCCAGGCCCTTGAAGTTGAAGTTCAGGCCCGTCTCGAGGCCCGTTCCAAGGCTGCCCAAGCTGTTAACGAACAGCTTCGGCTGGCTAAGGAAACTGCACGGAACGCAACTGAGAGGGGCCACCAAGGCTGAAGCTGTTGCTGAGCCTCTACGCATTGAGAATGAGGAGCTTAAAGCCAAGCTAGAGAGGCTCCAGCAGGCTCATGATGCCTTAGCTATGGAAGACGCCAAGAAGCTCCTGGAGATCTTGGACCAGAGGGGCGTGCTTGACCACACTGAGCGGAAGCTAAAGGGCGTTGAAGAGGCTGCTGCTAAGGAAGTGTTGCTCGCCAACCTTAACAAAAGTGAAGCCGAACGCGCCCGTAACCAAGCTCAAGCTGCCCTCCAGGAGGCTCTGGTTGCCAAGGAATGGCTTCTTCGAGAAACGTTGTCTCAGGTATGCGTAATTTCATAATATCTTTACGCTTTTCTTTGTACATAGAAAATGTTTTGATACTTGTATTTTTTCTTGTAGGTTGTGCATCGAGTCTTCACGGACACATCATATGACGATGCCTTGAGCGCAGCCCTCAACGCTTCTCATGAGGATGGGGAAAAGGCCGGCTTCCTGCTTGGTCTAGGGTTCGTTGAGAAGGGCATCCCGCCTTCCAACTTCCCTTTATATGATGTGGATACTGAAGCTGTATATGACCAAGCAGTGAACCAGTATGCCGCCTTCCCGCATCCGGTGGTGGAGAAGGTGAACGAAGTTGCTGCTGCTGATGATGGGCTAACCATTCTAAAGACCTTCCTTGAACCGCCACAGCCAACTGATGGTGCGGGGTACAAGTGGGTTTTGAGGGAGTGGTCCTGAAGCTTGAACCTTAAGATCCCTTCCCACTGTTAGGATAGGTTTACATTGTATAGATTTATATTCATGTAGGCGGGTAGTTACCCGGCCATTCTTGTAATGAATTATTATGAAATATAAATCTTTGTGCGGGTAAGACCGCTACTTTCACTGGATGACTTGCTTTATAAACGTTATGACTTGCTCATGCATACTTTAGTTTAAATTAGCAACTTTCCAAGTGTTCTGAATAAGTTAACCTTTGAACGTGGTAGATAATAGGTTGAAGTTTTGCCTCCTCCTTCGTGATTGTGCGGGTAAGACCGTCACTTGCACTTAGTTGGATAGCTAAACTTTACCTATATCTGACCTGCGTGGAGGTTTTCCTCATCTTTTCGTTAGAAATTTTCTAAGTGTTTAGAATAAGTTAACCTTTGAATGTGGTAGATAATAGGTTGAAGTTTTGCTTCCTCCTTCGTGATTGTGCGGGTAAAACCGTCACTTGCACTTGGTAGGATGGCTAAACTTCACCTATATCTGACCCGCGTGGAGGTTTTCCTCATCCTTCCGTTAGAAATTTTCTAAGTATTTTGAATAGGTTAACCGTTCGACGCGCGGTTGTCAATAGGTTAGTTCGGTTTCTTCTATCATGATTTGTGCGGTTAGGACCGGCACTTTCATTTAGTGGGATCACCAAACTTTACCTATAACTGACCTGCGTGAAGGTTTTCCGTTTATTGTGTTTACACGGGTTTTGCCGCCGTCCACACGCAACGATTTCTTTACACTTATTTATGCGGTGAAAACCGGCATATCAGTGTTTTGAATAAATTAACCGTTCGACCCGCGGTTGTCAATAGGTTAGTTCGGCTTCCTCTATCATGATTTGTGCGGTTAGGACCGGCACTTTCATTTAGTGGGATCACCAAACTTTACCTATGACTGACCTGCGTGAAGGTTTGCCGTTTTTTTGTGTTTATGCGGGTTTTGCCGCCTTCCACACGCAACGACTTCTTTCCCCACTTATGTATGCAGTGAAGACCGGCATATCAGTGTGGAAAGTTCATAAGTATAAATGTAAGACCATCAGCATCAATGTGATAAGGAGAATCATTTCCATTAGAAGTGGCTCTGGGCCTTTTCTTTTACAAGTTTGGAATTGATCTACATGCAGATTGTGTAATTGAGCTCCCTTCCATGTTCTTGGGAGTGTCATCGAGCCTTTCGAGCCGATAAGCACTTGGTTCAGAATCTCGTTGTTTACGCAGTATGTAGTCTCAAACATTGAAGCTGCAGTTTTATTCGTGTTTTCCCCAACTGGGGTTCTACACGCATCAGCCTGCTCAGCGTTCGTTACGCCACGAGGTGCGCGAGCGTCCCATCTCTGACAAATGCTTCGACGATGTCCTTCACGTCTGTGCATTCTTCAGTGTTGTGGCCTTTTGTCCTGTGAAAGTCACAGTATTTGCTCCGATCAGCATTGTGACGATGTCGGATTATTGGAGCCTTTGGCCATGGGAGCTTCTCAGTGGCGAATATCTCGGTGACGCTTTTGGTGAGTGGCGTCCATCTGGAGTTCTGGTTCGACTGTACGTTATCCCTTCCGCCTAACCGATGTTGCAAGCCGGATGAGGTGTCAAAGTTTACCCTTGACTGCCAAATGCCTAGCTTCCGCTTTTTGTTTAGTCGGGCGGTAAGGACGTTGTCTTCTCTTGTTTTCTGGGTGTAGAGGTTTGTGCTCTGGGGGAGATCTCTACCCAGTTGCTTCTCCGTTTCCGCAAAGCGTTTAGCTGCTGTCATGATGGCATCCCATGTGGACGGCATGCCATCTTTACCCGTTAAGGTGCGGATGAGCTCTGGGTCTTTCGCGCCCTGGATGAAAGCAGCTGCGAACAAGATCTTCGCTAATAGTGCCCAGACTTAGCTTCTTTGAATTGAAGCGCGTGATGAAGTCTAGTAAAGACTCATCTTCCTCTCGGACGCAGTTGAGGATTGTCCATTGCTCTTCGGTATACTTTCTTTGTTGGCTGAACTTCTGCTGGAAGTCTGCCCAATCGTAGATGTGGTGGACCGGTAGACGATCGAACCACGCTCTAGCTGCCCCAACAAGCGTCATTTGGAACATGTAACACCACGTAGGTTCCGTCCAACTACTGACGGTTGCCCCCGCTATGAACCTGTTCAAATGATCGTCTGGATCAGATATACCATCGTAAGTGCCGATGTTGGACATCTGTTTGGCACTTTTCGGGGCGATTGCTTCCGCAATGTCCCTTGCAAATTTGGACGTTCCCGCCTTTGCAGTAGTTGGTCTAAATGTTTTGGAGAAGTCACGTGGGTTTCCACCCGCGTTTTTTGGTTTGAAGGTTTCTCCAAAATGCCTTCTCGGTTGGGGGTCCGTTTCCTTACGCTTCCCTTTCGCCCTATGACGAGGGTTTGCGTCACTATCGGATTCCTCCGAATCATCGTCCAAGTACTCTCCGAATTCATCAGCCTGTTGGAGTGAACGTAAGCGTTCATCCAACTCAGCTTGGAATTCTTTTTGACGTGCTTCCGCCCACGCTTTAACTGTTTGGCGGGGGAGCCTCGTTCGTTGTCTCTCTAACTGGGTATCGGTGAATCCCAGTGAAAGATTATTTACTGCACTTGCCCCAGCTTGGGTAACCGGGGTAGTGTTCGTAAAAACTGTGTAGTCGCCGGTATTCCCCCCAGTAGCTGGGGTTGTGGTTACCAGGGTTTCTTGGTCACTCGTTGGTTTTGGGACCGGAGTAACTTTAACCATATTTCCAGAAGTTTTGAGAAAACTGAAAAGGATTAAGTTCTAGCTTTTATGCACGGATGACGCCAATGAAGAAACACTAATCGACCCCGGGCAGATTATGGATAATCTGGGGGTTAAATAGATGTTTCCCACGAGGGGTTAGATTCGGCAAAGATGGTTCTTCTGATAACCTGCAAAACAGACACCGTGAGCTCGTCACTGAGAAGGGGGGGTACCTCCTTGTGACCACCCTCCGGCGTGAGAATCAGACTAAATTGCTCTTGAATATAAGTGTATATTAAGAGAATGACTAGAGCAGATATCACGTAATATATCAAGATATGAGACATGAGATCCGATGTAAGATGATCCTACCATTCCAAGGTGTTGGAGTATTTATAGCCGAAGGTAGGTTTCCAAGAAGGTACAGCCGGCTGAATAGTATTCCTGTTCTGCCAACTGTGGGCTACGCACATGCCATGCTGGTGGTTGGTGGATAGGCAGCGGCTGATAGTGACCAGGCCGGCTGTGTACTATTCCTGTTCCACCAACTGCAGGCCATGCACGTCCTCCGACAGGTTGGTGAGTAGGCAGCGGCTAATAGTGACATACAGTACAAGAGCGTGCTGCTCGTCATACTGTTGTCAGTGAGCTGTCGTATCCTTGGTCAGATCTTTTGTCCATACCTCGTCAGGTACAGTACAAAAGATCCTTCAGTATCGTACGGACTGGCTCATTTGGGCGGGAGTTCTCCCGGCTTTGTGCGGGAGTGTTCCCGGCTTGCTCACTCCTTTTTCAGGTGACATTACTGAATTATTTAAGAGTTAAGTGCCTTGTGCGTGTAGCTTTGCTGCGCAGGTAGCCTTCCCTGATGGCTTGTATCCGCAGCTGCGGGAACAGGCGGAGTACTTCACCATTGGGAGGCTTTTCCTGCTGGAACAGCTTGCGTACTGCGCGTAAGGAGGTCACGTCTCTGAGCATGGTGGGTCCTGCGGGCCCAGTTGGTTTCTACGCAGACGTCCCTCTTCAAGGGGTTGCGAGTTTAGCCTTTGCGCAGACGTCCCTGTTGAAGGTGAGTCTTGCGGGTTCAACTGCGCAGACGTCTCTCTTTGAGGTGAGTCTTGCGGGTCCAACTGGGCTCTGCTGGGACCTACCTATTCACACATGATATATATAAACTACAAGAGTATTTAGCCTAAAAGAAGCCTCGCCCTAACAAATAGTATCGCATCTTATGGAGAGTACAATATCTTATAAATAAATGTCTCATATTATCGTTATGCTTTGATATTGGTGTTACATAAGGTCATATCATTGATTTGATGTACTTTTATGCCATTTACAAAGTGAAGCTACATACAAAATATATACTTTCATTAAGTTACTTTGAACATCATTTATATCGGTAGATAAATACATATGTATATGTTTTATTAAAATAAATAAATAAAAATATGTGGTTATGAATCTACTGATCATAAATGCACGTTGGTGGTCCATTAAAATAAGTAGCCCCATGTTACACATTGCTTTCTTTGCAAATATTCATTATACTTTTCAAAAAACCTTTTATTTAAATTCAAATGATTCCATCACCTTTATAAAAAAAATTCAATTATTCCATTTTCTTGATGTTTATTTGATATCTTAAGTGTGTTATATTATAAAATAAAAGTTACAAGTTTGGAAACAATAAAGATTTTAAAATAAAGTACAAAATAGTGTTTCCAATAATGTCTAGATAAACATAAAGAATAAATAAAATTTTGTATGCTAGTTTTACTTCAATGATGAATAACTTAGACATCTAATTTTGGAAACACTTAATTAAATTTTAAGTAATCAATTTGTAGCTATGTCTGGTTTGAGTGGAGTGAATATCAACTGACTTGAGTCCTTATGTATAATTTAAGCTGATAACTTAACTCGAACTAACTCAGGACTCTCTCACTCAAGGCAATCTTGACGGTATGGGCAACCTACTTTCAACTTGTACTCGACACAAACATTTGTAAAGGGAATAAAGTTGAGTTGAATATAATAGAAGTTCTAACAAATCAATTACGAATGAGTTTCAATCTACGAGTCTCTTTTTGTTTCTTGAAAACACTCATAATAAAATAATTGTGTGGCACGTTTTATTAAAGTTACGCTCTAGAATGTTATATTTATTATGGGATGATAAATTAAAAAAAACTCCACTCAAATCTGTTGTTATGTTAAATATATTATAAACCCACTCAAATATACTTTTTTGTAAGGAACAAATAATAAATCCCGGATATCGTGGTGACCGAATGGCAAAAGGCCTTTCAATACGTCTACGATCGTAGATAACATCAGGTAACTTAAGCATACCATATTTTGTTTTAAAGAAAACCTAATGCCTAAAGGCCGACTACGGTAAATACTATTTGAGATTGAATTCAAACTTGAAATCTTATTGTCTCTAGCTCAATTTCACTCATCCACTACTTGTGGCCTAGTGGTCGGATGGTTATTTAGTGGACACTTAAGTTCGATCCGCACTTGTGTCACTTTGGGTGAATATTGGCAATGAAGGATTTGAGTTAGGCCTTCTACAAGGTTGTTAGTTCGGATTCTGAACCCACCCGGGTTTTTGTCTCACCGTGTGTTATGCAAGAACATTATGCTCTTGTGACATCACAACGACTGTCAAGTGGCAGTCGACAGTATGGATTTTCGGAGAACGCCCAAGCCAAACTCTGAAGGCAACATGAGTTCAGTTAAAACAACATAGTTTAACCACAGTGAGACGTCGAAGTTTTTAAATTTAAATGATGCGATAACATAAATATAAGAAAATCATTATTTAAAAAAAAGCCCAATTCTAGTAAAATTAAAGTTCAATGGCCCCATACAGTTGTCAAACGTCGTCACCAAATTTATACTTGGTGTTAATTTACTAAACATAAAATAATAATTGTTTACTTTTTTAGTTCTAAAAAGAATCAAACTTATATTTTTATATATAAAAAATTACCCTCGTTGGCACTTGGCAGTAGTCACTAGTCACAACCGGCAGGACCACCATCCCAATGTTAAAAAAAAGAGAGATTATGAAGATGTCAAACTTTAATAATAAAATATTTCATGTTTTTATACTAAACTTTTTAATCTACACGGACGATTGTTTTTTACCTTCAACTAATCTCTAATTTTATACAAATAAGTGTTATAAATTCTTACAAAGTTATAATAGTTTATATCTTTCTGTATCACTTGTATATAATAAATAAGTAAAGGTTAGTGTTATTTTGTCACAATTTTGTAAACCCTCATTTGCTTTTCTGGATTATTAGTCTTTACTCTTAATTAAACGATGGTCGACAGTGTAAAAAGGGTGCCGCCCATAAAAAATCATCGCCGACGGCTGAATTTTTATCGTTCAACGGAAGAGAGTTTATCTTTAATAGACAAAACCTTAGATAAGGTGGTTCAAATAAATATTATGAGAATTTCCCTTTATTTAAAGTCACGTGAGACCAAAACCATGAGTCCAGACGACTCAAACGGTTTAGTTTGCTTCGGATTTAAATTCAATCCTCATGATTTTATCTACTCCTCAAAAATAAAGAAAACTTCACTTTTCTTGTATGAACTAGGCACATGGCCGGCTTCGAAAAGAAGAAATTTTTTTTGGGTCAAATGCGAACTTTTTTTTTGGCCCTAAGTAAAAGAAACATTTTGTCGGATTTAAACAATTTAATTATAAATGAGCTTATTTAATTATGATTTAAGTTGTGTAAAAAACTTTTGTATAAAAATAAGCTTAAAATTGTCTCAAATAAGACTAGTACCCACAACCTTTTGGTTAGAAGTCATACTCTTTTACTATTAGACCAAGCTAGTGGTTATATAATTGTGTTGAAACATTGATTATATACATGTTTTTGATAAAAAATACATATAATTTTAAAAAATAAAAAAATTTCGGGCTTAGTAGGGTGTCGGGCCCGTGGCCGTCGACTGCCCTGCCATACCTCAAAGACGGCCCTGACTAGGCATATATACAAAGACTTATAAGACAAACATATGTTCCAACAACATAATTTACAATAGAAACCTGTTTCATGCTCCAACTGTCAAAGGGTATAATAGATATATAGATATTAGACTTCATCTTTATAGACTCTACAAAGAACTTTGACTTTAAAAGTCAAAACAAAGTTGTACCGCATTATGGTTTACTTCTAATATTCCCAAATTAAGTAATTAAGAAAGGCGACCAACGGACAGACATGATTCATGCACCAACTCAAATAATCACACATATAGATAGTGATCCAACCATTGACTTCTTCAAAACTACATTCTAAAAACTTCCATCTATTGCAAAAATAAAAATAAAAACGAGTAAAAAATAATCGGTTGATATGTTACCATAATATTCAAATGATTCATCATCCACATACATGACACATCTGTCATCAAGCTTTGGTTTGGTGGTAAAGGTTTCTCCTTCGGGGGATTCCTCGTGATTATGGATTCAATATCTGGAATGTCAAACTAACAATGGATGGCTGAATTATGTCTCATGGCTCGAACTCATGTAATGGTAATCGGTATGCCTAATGACTTACTGCGGAGTCAAAAAGCAGTTCAAAAAAATATATACAACCATACAACACACATCTTCCTTTCTTTTAATCAATCTTCTTTAATAAATGCTTCAAGTTTGTAACTTTTTCTCAAAAATTTACCATTTGACACAAAAACAAAGTGTTTTCCTCAAAACTAGTCTAATTAATGTTTAAATTTTAGAGATCATCCTATCCTATATGGATTATTTGTAACATAAAGTTATGCAACCAACATTCAAATCATACCCATTTGTGATTGTGATCAACGCATAAAATGGGCCAGTTTCTTATCCTGATCCGTACATTTGATGAAAATAACGACATGAACTTGATAATAATGAACTCAACTTATTCATGATTATGGGCCGGTCCAACAAATTAAAGACCCAACCAGGAAAAAAATTGAAATTACTGAAATATATGTGACATAATATATAAACAATAAAAAATAAATAAAATATTTTGAAACCGTAGTTCAACCGTTCGTTAAGTTTTGAATATCATTGAAACCGACCAACTGAAATTAATAATCCAGCCATGAAACCAAAGCCATAATTGATTTGGACGGTTTCATGATTTTAAACTAAATTGTAAACACCCAACCACCACCTAAGAGTCCAAACTGTCTTCGCTTATCAATTCAGGGAAAACACATACTCAAAAACATACGTCAACATAAAAGTTGGCGAGTTCACAATAGACCGACTCAATAAATGGTTATATGAGTTTCAATGTACTATATAATTCATAAAAATGCACGCCAAATCAAATCTCATTCCGTGAGCACATAAACACACAAATGGATGATAACATATATCACCTTTTAGGCCACAGTCAAGAGTGGAAGACAATATTCATACGTGTATGAACCTGTTACCCGTATATATGTCACGAGTTATCAAAACAACTTAATAATCTGCACAAGTCAAAACTTTAATGACACAACACACTCATAAAGAATACACGCCATTTGTTAAGGCATTTTGTGTGTATTCCTATCCAAAAAAACATAAAAAGGGGATTTTATCATGAAAGGCTCGCTTTAAATCACAGTTGATACAATCATAGTTTAAAGAGTTACATGCGGCCCACTTATCAATGCAACAATTCTATTAATTGAGGTTAATCATGGATTAGGTTAGATTCGCGTTTTAGGAATTGTTGTGTGCATAAACGTCTCAATTAGATAAAACATTGTCAACATGTAATATGCCCAAACCCGCAATATGGACCACTTTACACCTATAAGTGTATAAGTATTTCTCTCTCTCTTTTTTTTCTTCTTCTTACATAATTATAAATATTGACATAGAAATACAATTTTTTTTACTCATAATAGTTATTAGTATAATGTCAATCATGGGTGTACCCTACTGCCCCATAAACACATGTGTGTTTGTTTATTCACTATAAAGAAAACTCATTGTATAATTACAAAAATTATTATACAATATTTTATTTCCATTCATATTTGAGACATCGGTTTTTTTTTTCAAATACACCTTGAGATATAAATAAATAAATAAATAAATAAATAAATGGATGATCTACATAAAAGGATATTACATTTAGTATAAGTTAATGTCGACTTTATGAAGCTCGCTACTCATCTTTGACATTTGGATCCATGGTCACCATCTAGACCATGTGTAGATTTATTTATATAATCATGCACTAACACATGGCTAGGTAAAAATGCTTTACACGGCAAATTTAATTTTTAATTATTGTTGTCTGTGGGACTTGAACTCAAAACCTCTCAAATAAGAGTGTTTAAAAGCTCGTCTTTTCCCGTGGACCATCAATCCCATTGATAGTTGTTTTACAATTAATCATATATCTTAAGTTATGGGTACACAATTACTACATACAGTTTAGTTCAATTAATTTGTTTTGTAGTGATCATGGCCCATGGGCCTTATGTAAAGATCTAAAGTAATCGTGGGCCAAAAGTGTTATCCTTAAGCCATTTGGGCTATATTACAAAAACAAATATGAAGATTGTGCATATGCTCCTTTGTACACACGCATATGAAAATGACCATTCAGAGGCTACCAAACAATCTTTAAGACGATTTGTGATCGGACATGGTTGTTGAGCTGCTTACCGAGAGTTAAGCGAACTGTCTTGGCTTGACTCGAAAACTTTTAACGAGGCGAAATTTGATAAATTTTTATGTTTTGTAGTTGGATGGGTTCGACAAAATAGATGGATTTTCTCTGTCTATAAAAGTTAGGTTTCTTAATTATATGGTTTACTTGAGCGAGCCATCTACCAAGCTCACCTCATCCACTAGAAGTATAAATGAGCCAGCTCGGCTCGACTCAACTAGTTTTTTAAGAGTTGATTTTGAAGAAGACTTTTACGATATTAGTCTAAACGAGTTTAAACACAACCTCTTTATCATACTAATAATTCAAATTAAGGGTGGGTCATTTAATTGAGGTCGAAATGGGCCCAAAGTTAGAGCATGATTAGTCCAATCTCCAAAGGTGTCATTTCATTTCTTTAATGTCTTGTTCTTGCTATAGTTAGCTAGTTGTCATGTTTAGTAACTTTTTTCACAAATCAGTCTTATTGTCGGTCCACATCGAAAAACTTAAATGCTTGATCGGACTTAACCCATCATAAATGATCTCCATAAGCGATCGCGATGCATCAATTTTAATTTAGTTAGTTTTGCTAAACATATCTCTTGTGTGATACATGTTGTTAATGAATTAGCGGAAATTATATTAATTATTGATTACTAGTAAAGAATGGGAACTCAATACTGGTTATTTACTAGATCAATTACACAATGAAATCCCAGACCCAAATTGAATTAGGGCTAACACACTTTTATTGAATACGAAAGGAATGAAAAAAAAGAACGAGAAAGAAAAAATTATACATAAATAAAATCAAATTGAATGAACTAAAAACTATGTCTAAAACACTTAACAAACACCAACAATTCACTACTCTTGACAAATAACATTCTTCAAGTAGTACCCAAGACTAAGCGGGAGAAGTAACCCCCTCGTGTACCTAATCCAGGGAACCCGTACTTATTCAAACATGATGTTTAACTTCGAATTAAACTAAGCATCGCATCCAACACATGCATATGCTAAAAGGTGAAGATGAAGATAAAGATAAAATAGAATCAAATAAAAGGTTGAGAATGTTACAACACATGACATATATGTAGCAACTAATATTCACAAAAAAGATGAAATTGCATTTTGATCCACACAAAATAATTAGAAAATGATGGGATAAATTAAAGTACAAAAGTTGGGGAATCCATCTACCGTAAATAGCTAGGAGCTTCCACTTGCTTCATTTTTGAACACACGAATCTTTCACAAAAAGGATGGAGAATATGTGCCATGGGATTAGGGTTTAATGCAATCTTGATTGAAGATGCACACAAGTACATGAAACCTCCTAATTATTTACCACCTACAAAAAATCATATACATATACAAAGGTAGATTAGAAATAGTGTTAAGGTATGTTACAAATATAAGTGCCTTCAACCAAGTAATATATCCGTTAGTTATTCCTTAATGAAGGTAATATTTGTCGGTAATCCATCCGCCAATGTTCATGGAGACATTAGATATTTAGGTGTAGTTAAAAACTTCACCATCGCTCGACGATTGATATTGTCGACTGATTTCCGAATTTATATTAACTAATGAATCCTCGACAAAAACAACGATGGTTAATACTGAGATATTACCTATGACATGTTACTTCATTGATGGATCATCGACTGCCATTTTTTGTTGCTTGTTTCACGCACAAATTATTGACGCACTCTATAGAAAATTTCATATATTTTTTTGAATTTTAACAAAAAATGATATTAATTTTTAAAACTCAAAATTTGTAAAAATATCCAATAATTTCAACAAATTAAAATATATAAAAATAATTTGTATGTGATAAGACATGAATAGACATGTTGTTTTTAATGGTCAAAATAAATAGGAAATAAACACCTTAATAAGTGACACTCCTTATTCGCATTAATTATATGTTTGAAAATTTTAAAATAATATATTTTATTATATAATTCTATCAGTTACAGTACTTTTATTCATTTTAATTAGCAGTTGAGCAAAGCAAACACGTCACAAATAATATAATTGCATAAAAGTAACTTCATAATTGGCAATTTGTTTTGATAAAATACGTAAGCATATGCATTGAAAATATAAAAAAATTAGAAAGAGCTACATAACAAATAGGAAGTAGTTAAAATTTGACAAACATAGTGTCTTATTAATTATCATTTATTATAACATTTATATTGGTTTGGTTGCATACAGTTGAAAGTAGTTACTTGTTGACAATTTAAACAAAGTGCTATTCATTATAAAATGAATATTTGTACTTTTCTTCTTTTACATTTATATAATATACATGAGACTATAACTATAATTATATATTTATATTAACCATGCTTTATAGTTTTATTTCTATATGTTTTTTATAAAAAAAAATAGAATTTATCTAAACAAATAGTAAGATTTACCTTTTTTGCTAAAACTCTTGCTTATGGAAGATATGAAAATAATAAGAAGAATAACTCCAGTTATGACTCCAATTGTGAGTGCTAGTGTTTTATCAACATCCTCATCACCTGGATCTACATGCATGCAATTTTTAGAGTTATTAACTTTTTAATCATATTCAACTAGACTTATAGCCGTGGGGCTACGTTCATGGTCCCACGGTTGGCAGTAGAGAAAACACTTACCGGTTCTAGAGTGGTGTTCACGGTCAATATATCTGATGTAACATTTTCCTAGGAACATATCACCCCAAGTCGACGTCTCACACTCTGACCTCAACCGTCCACTCGCCTCAGTCAGACAATCCTGACACTCACTTACACTTAAATCTTGTACACATTGTGCCACACCTTGCACACTCCCGGACCCACCCACACGAAAATATTGTCCACTTGTAGCCGTTAGAGATGCCAAGGCAGCATCTCTACGGTTCAAAGCATCCGAATTATAACCAATCATGGGGCCACATCTTTTCGACGCCACAGTAACATCCTCAACCCCGAAAAATGATGTATTATCGTACTTCACAAAACATCCTTGTACTTGTATGACCCCACCGGTCGCTTGAGGACATACTGTTTTGAGTTGAGTCACTGAATTAGCCACACAATCTTTGCAATCCGAGTTGCTAAGGTCGCCTTCGCATTGGAAAAGACCGTAAACAACGTTGTTGCTTTGGGAGATAGTGAACTTGTTGAAGTTGGAGACAGATGCTGAGTTAACTAAAGAAGAGAACAACGAGTTAACATTTAAATCGTAGGGTGTACCGGGTGTGTATCGAACTTGTGAGCATCCGCCGTAGATTAGGGGAGTTGTGGATGATACAAATTGGATGAACAAGAAGAAAGAACATAAAAAAAAGACTAGAGGTTGTTGGAACATGTTTAGAGCATCTAAGTTGTAACCTTCAAAATGAGAGAGTGAGTTGTGAGTTTGTGACATATGAATTGAAAGATATATATGTTGATGCTGGAACTACAAGTCTACAATTGCTTAAAACACACACATTTCCTCATTTGTTTTATATATATATATTAATAAAGGTTGTATTCTTTTGTTGATTTCAGAATCTTACTAAAAATAATAATTGCTATAATGGTAAAGTTATAAAATGAAAATAAAAATTTAAAATTTCAACATGAAAAAATAAAAATAGGGGAATGATTTGAAGTGTATTTTAAGGAACATATGTGTAGTGAAAACCAACTAATTAAATACTTTTGTATATACTAATATAAATAATAAATATTTATTTTCCAATTTTATGTTTATATTAAAATAGATTATATACTTCACATTGGTAACTAATATTTATGATTTAAAGTTTTAATTAAGTGATATCAAACATTAAATCTATTTTAAAAAAGCTATCTTTTAATATTATATTATTTTGTTTTTTTCTTGGCGAAAGAATGAGAGTGGATGGAATAATAGGAATAATTGGAAATTTGGAATAACGTGGAAAGGGAATGTTCGCAGAGTTTACTTAGCGGAAAGAATACTCGCTCAGAGAACTTGACCACACTCACAAAATGGCTTCTTGTGTATTTCTAAATAAAAATTTTAAAATCTAGTTCTAAGTTTTTTTAACGACCAACGAATAGAATAGAGTCCGAATATTTAGGGTAATCTAATAGAAAAAAAAAGGCGACTCCCTACGACCACGATCATAGATAGCGGTGGGTAGCCTGAGCCAATCATCTTCTTTTCCAGGGAAAACCCGCCACCCTAAGGCGCACTGCAATCAATGTTATAAAAATCTCTAATCGGGTAGTGAGGTGGGGACTATCTATTAGGGATTAATCAGATCGGCTTTTAATGTATAATTTTCAGTTTTATATACAAACACACATTTTATGTGTAATTTTCAGTTTTATATATACAGAAACAAATTTTTGCATGAAATTTGATGGAATATATCTGGAAATCGTTGATTTTGGCCAGAATCTCATCAGAAAAAACCGAATAAGTCCGATTAATCCTGCTTTTGACCGGATTTGACCATTGACCGATCATCCCAAAATTAATCAGTAGGCGTGAGGACTAGCCATTAATCAGAGATTAATTGACGTCTAGTTGAGATGTTTACAACACTGACTGCAATAAAACCCATATTGGGATCAGATTCGAACTTGAGACTTTACAGTCTTCAACTCAAATCTTCGCTTCCTCAGATCCTCTCTAATACATACAAGTTAAGTTAAAACTCATTGGCATAAAGTTAAGATCTTAAATTATTATATAAATTTACATAACATAAAATGCAGTGCAATGGCCAAAAGGTCAAACCCATGCTACCAAGTCCGAACTCAAGCACAAAAACTCAATGTCCCAACCAAACGTTTAATTTTAGAGCTTTCACAACAAAAAGAGGCTCATACTCTAAAATGTGTTATGGGAAAATATATGGCATTTCCCGGCTTGTTCTTTCTCTATTTCGTGTATAACCTAAAAAACGGCTCTCTTTATTCTCTCTCTTTACATTCTTCATTTTTGGTCATTACTTGTTTGTGAAGTAGTGTTGCGCACTTGCGCTGTCTCTTTCACGTTCTCATTCTATTTCTTCTGCCTCATTGAAAATAACTAAAAACACCATATGCCGTTAGGGTTTTGCTTCGGTTTCACTACATCATTCCAAGACTTAATCGAAGGTTCCAATTTACAACCTACTCTAGATTGTGGGAATCCATTTTTTGTGGTCAATTTTGGTCCATTTCAATTTTTTAATAATCAACTTTATTTATCGTAGCTTATTTAAATAATCCATGTGGTAGTTATCTTTCAATGAAACTTTTCAATTAAAATTGAAATTATATATACGTCATGAAGTGATCTCGATAGTTGAATTATAAACGATAATAATTTGAAGAAAACGGGACTTGATTTTTTTAATTGAAGTCACTTGGTGAGTTCTTTGAAGATATACAGAAACGAAAACACGTTTGACTCTAGTTTGAAGAAAGCAGGACTTGATTTTCGGCGATCTTGTCAATTACTCTTTTCTTTGGTTTTCTAGTAGTTGTTTAAGGTTAGACTTTTGTTTGATTGGTTAAAAAAACCAATGATGTTGATGTATTTTGATGGTTCTATATACACGAAGCAGTTAAAAAGGATTTTTAGTCTAAGAACCGGCACATATCCAAGAATAAAAACATAAACTACTCGAAACCTCAGTCACTCTTAGTCAATCTAACACGACGCCGTGTGACTAGGAACTTGTCTATCACTATCGTTTTCTTTTATCTTCAAATATCTTCAACCAAGAAATAGACATGCAAAACTTTTAACATATCCATCATCTATGATTATTATGAAAAATACTTGGCTCAAAACAAAGAGGATAAGAGTGAAATTTCGTGATGTAACGTAATTAATTTAAAAAATGAATATTATTAATATACTCAGGAGGGTATGTTTTTATGTGTTTGTCTAATGTTCCAATAAAATATAAAATCTAATATACAATTTACGAAGTATCATATATTACTATTTAGAAATTATTACATGTTTTAATAATACCAATGCTTAAATTTCAAATCATTATATATTACTATTCATATTATACTATGTTATATTATATGAAGTCGTCATATAAACTTAATACCAATGTTTTCACAACTGGATAAGACAGCAAAGTCATACATGAGATTGTGATTGGAAAAAAGTTGGAAAATAAAATAGAAAATGAAAATCCGATACGATAACCCGTGGGGTCAAATGAGAAAACGATTCAATAGGCCTAACAGGATCGATTCATGCATGCTTGGTTCCTTGTATAGCCGGTCTGACCAATTAAACAGTGATTTTTGAATACATATACTCATATAGAATTAAAATATAAAGTTTAACTTATTGATTTCTAATTTCTCTGTTCAACTATTGTTTTTTAAAAGTGAAATTAATTTTCCTCTTGATAATTTATTTTATCAATAAGTTTTAACTACTATTTGTAAAGCATATATATTATTAAAAAGACACTAGTTACAAAATTATCCATTTGATATTTGAGTATTGAGTTATTGGTTACTTAAATTAAATTGTACAAAGTTGGAAATGAAAGATTCGAAAACATATATAACTAAAAGGAATCATTCTCGAAATTAAACATTAAACATTTCGGCCTAAAACAAGACATGAACACAACACAATTTTAATTGTGTCCGGGATCGGGTTCACCTATTCAAGTATTCAACCCTCCAATTCAATTTCTTTAGTGCCAATCTAACACGATTTACATCCCTGTTTATAGTTATATCTTTCATAAACATCCCAAGCCAACAATTGAAGATTTCCTATAATCTGCTCTAAGGTGTGAATCTATATATTATTTCTTTCAATTATATCTTTATGTGGTTCCCTTGATTTGATTACTAACAAACCTTATAAGAAAGTTAAGATGACACCCCAAAATTGACAAAAACCCCCCACAGCCAGGGCCACCCAAATGTGTCCCATTAAATAACCACCACCACTGCTATGATTACTACTCTACCAAACATAGCCAACTCTTTCTGACTCTTTTTGTATCCATAATTTCATGCTTCTATACATTTTATAAAGATGACAAATGACAACATATCTTTATCTCATGGCATGAAAAGGGAAATGATTTCCACATCTGTAACTAAGGGGGTGTTTGTTTTTTCTTCAAACATCTTCAAGGGAGCTTATGTCTGCAGGCGCGCAGACGTCACCCTTGAAGACTGTTTGTTTTTTTTTTTTAAACAGATCTGAACACATCTTATTCCCTCTTCAAAAATAAGACACGGATCTCTTTCTTATAACATCTTCACAGAACCCTACTCCCTCTTCTCCTCCGACCAGGTACGCACACTTTATATTCAGCGGGATTATTTCATCTTCTCTCTCACTCTCGATCTTCTCCGATTCTCTCCTTCCCTCCGACGAACACCACAGCGTCTGGAGTTTCTCCCTCTTTCCCTCCACCAAACAACACCACCGTTGCTTAATTCCAACGTCAACCACCGCAGCTGCTTTATTCCGACGACAACCTCGGGAGATGTTTCGTCACCAAACTACAAGTAAGTCCCATATTTGGAGGTTTTAGCCAATACATGTTAATTTAGGCATAATAGATGTTAATATTTCGGATTTTAGGTTTATTACCTGTTAATTTTGTGGTTTTTAGGTATAATACTTGTTAATTTTTTGGTTTTTAGGTTCTGTACATGTTAATTTTGTGGTTTTTAGGTTTAATACATGTTAAGTTTTTGGGTTTTAGGTTCTGTACATGTTAATTATGTCGATTTTAGGTTTATACCTGTTAATTTTGTGGCTTTTAGGTATAATACATGTTAATTTTTTGGTTTTTAGGTTTTGTACATGTTAATTATGTGGTTATTATGTGTAATACATGTTAATTTTGTGGATTGTTGGTACAATACATGTTAATTTGTAATTTTAGTCTAAACCGAACCCGAATTCGAGCCCAGATTTTGTGTTTGTGTGTATATGATGTATGTTGTATTGTTTAATAAACGAGCCTATGTACAGTTTGTGTATATATAATAATAATAGTCTAAGTGAGCCGAACCTGAGCAACGGTTGGTTCTGCTCGAGGCCCACTCGTTTAGCTAATATCTGAATCCGAATTGGAATTCTGTTGTCATTTTAGTCCCTACATATTGCATTTTGAACGGGAAATCAGTGATGAGGTAATGAATCTAGGTGTTTTGTTGTCATAATTTACTCGAACTTACAATTATATTAATTAGATATGGGAAGTAAAAAAAGGCAGTAAGCATTCCTTAGCTGTTGCAAGATAGAAGTGGGAGATGTAGAAGTTGCAGCAGCAGGTTGTGGTTAAACGAGCCGAGCTCGAGCCTGCTCGAGCTCGGTCTCGGCTTATTCCTCTTGTTCAAAAAGGCTTATCACTGTAAGTTCTTTTATATAGTTTTTAACATTTACTTGATGATGTAAGTAATATGAAAATTTTATATTGTTTAATGTGATTCAATTACAGATACAAACAACGGTTTATTGCATAATTACCTCCTTCCCGTCGTGCTTCTGCTGACTTCACAAGACCTGTGTTTACAGCCACAGGGTTTTACTTATGTGCAAAAAAGCATAAGGTATGACAACTTTGTAATTAGAAATATAAATGACTTCTATCTTGTGAGATAAGTTTGACAGTTATGCAGACAGTATCAGCTTATAAAAACAAACAGTCTTATATTTTCAGCTTGCAGATCTTCAGACCACATCTTCAGTTGCAGACATGAAAACAGATGAAATCAGCTTGCAGACAGTTTATGTCTGCAAAAACAAACAGCACCTAAGTGATGCTATTGTAGTATACTTTTATTGGTGTATAAATTATTTTTCATATCAAACTGACCCGTATAAACAATATACCATAAAATATGAATATCTGTAAAAATCCTATAAAAAAGAGAGAAAAATATTCTTGTGTAAGCTCAAATATGCTAGGTTTTGAAAAAATTCTGAAACCTGTTATTGCGGCCTCATAAATTGTGAACGTTTTATGTACAACAAATCAAGAACATTTTGAAATGTATGGCCTATTTAAAGTTTGCACCTCTGTGGTGGATGTACGGATGCACTTTGCAAGCTCACTTTTGAATTTAAGCCACTTGATGTCCCAACGTCTTCAATATGATGCACATGTTGGGGGTGCATGTGGCTTAAAATCTAAAGTAGAGTTGCAAAGTGCATCCGCTCGTTGACCACATGGGTGCAAAAAGTACTTAACTCTTATTATAGATGTTTGCAATGAATCATAAGTACCTAAAAACCTTGTCAAAATTTTTTTAGGGCCACTAAGAATGATTTTAAGTTTATCATATGTCCGCTGATCTCCATTTTACTATACAAACAAAATTGATATACAAATAACATATATGTGTACATAAATATAAAATCAAATGAGTTGTTGCTTGTCTGCTGTACATACATATGAAAGTAAAGGAGATGGTGTTGCTTGAGACATGCAACATGTCTTTATAAGGTAGCGTTTGTTATGCAGTAATGACAGGCGGAATGGGATGATTCATTACGTGGGAATGAAATAAGAGGTGTTTGGTTGCACAATAGAATGGAATCATCCATTACACATGGAATCCCATTCCATCAAAACCATTCCTTCTCACCCCCCCCTTTTTTTTTTTTTTTTCATTTCATTCCTCCTTCAACCTACTTTCTCAACAACACCATCATCTAACAACAACCACCACCACCACTACCATAGCCACCACCATCATCTAACCACCACCGCCACCGTCACCACCACCACCACCACCTCCACCTCCACCTCCACCGCCACCACCGCCGCCGCCACCACTGTCGCCACCACCGTCGCCGCCGCCGCCACCACTGTTGCCGCCACCGTCACCATCACCACCTCCACCACTACCACCTTACCACCAAAGCTACCACCGCCACCATCGCCGCTATAACCACGGCAACCATTGTCACCGTCGCCACCCGACCATAACCGCCACCACCACTATCACTGCCTGGCCACCACCACCCTACCACCGCCATCACTACGAATGCTACCATCACTTGACCACCACCACCACAACCACCACCCCCGCCGCCTGACCGCCACCACCACCGTCGCCATTTCAGTTTTTTTTTTTGTAAAAAAATATATATTTTGGGATAAGAATATTTTTATTACTTCTATTTCATTCCTAAATTTTTTTCGGATACCAAACACCATAAAGTAGTTATTCATTTCATTCTCATACGTTAACCAAACAAGACAAAGGAATGGTAATGATCCATTTCATTCATTTGTCTATTTCATTCCTTCTCCCATTCTATTCCCCCCTTCATTCCATTCCTTTCAACCAAACATACCCTAAGAGTTGTCATCCATGTATGTATCTTAAACTCTTGATTGGAAGTAGCAGTTACCTGGTTTATGTAATAATATATATTTCCAATTTTTTTTATTATTCTTACTTTTAATCAGAATAATAATATATTGATTAGGTAGTAATACTAAGTTTTATACACAAAACATTTTGGAACATGGTTCTAGTTTCAGATACATGTTATATACAAAATCATTTGAAAACAAGAAAGTAAAATAATGGGTTTTTAAACCACTAGATCCTAAAAATTTTGCATTAATGATTACCAAAGGAAAGAAAAAGTTATAAAATAACATCAAAAATCGTTTGTTTGTAGTGACGGTTCTTCTTGAATACCAAGTGGTTCGTGAATTTCCATAAAACACACTAGATTTTGTAGTAATATTAACTTTTAAACATATAAGTGATATAAGATTTTGGAACATGGGGCTTATAATCATATAAAAATGGATTCTACTTTGCTTACTAAATCAAGATATTATTAAGATGAATATATGGATTTTTGGTATCATCAAGGGGCTTATAAAATTATATGGTAGTTATATCTTCACCGACCCTTCAAAGAATTCATAGCTTAATCGGAGTATCTAGAGCCCTCTTCAACGATATATACAGAGGCGCATATTCAGTTTTTTTTAGCTTTTTTGAAAAGCAAGCTCACACAATTAACCACACATAAATTGACACTGTGAAACTTATACCTTTACCATATGAGAGGGACTCCATCTCAGGATCAGCTCAACGATTTTGAAAACCTAAAACGAAATGAATTTTATGGCCATTTCATGACAATTGTGAATAAAAAAAAAGAATAATAAACACTTATTATAGGTCTTGAACTCGTGACCTACAACTTAGCAACAACCAAGTTCTCCATCATACAATAAATGAATAAATAACTTTTGAGTTTACTTTGACAATTAGAATATATATATATATATAACATGTTTTTTTTTGTTTTTTTGTTTTTGTTTTTTTTCTTGAATTTGGAGGTCTTAGTAAAGCGTGGGCCTAAAGCTCTTGTCTAGTTTCTCTAGCACACGTGCTGGCCCTGCTCCATCTCATCTTGATACTTAAGCGTAAGGGTAAAACGTTCAGTCAATATTTTTTTATATTTTTAACGCCTAGCCAATAAAACTGTCACTATTTGGTAAACATGAAAAGAAAGGACCAAGTGCTTAATTAAAAGAACATACCACAAGACCATCCATATAATAGTTGCTTTAAATATATCAAGACGGCAATTTACCTTGTTCAACCGAACATGAAAACATACCACGATAAGTTGGTTGTTATTTTATGGAAGTTTACCTTACCTCTGTGTCAGTCTTCGCCATGCCTTGTCGGATTGGGCGGATTAATAAAATAGCGCGCAATCGTTTAATAAAAAAGCTGCTAAGATTATAGAAAATTTCAGCTTATGATATAATTTAAATATTCAGTTAAGAAGGTTTCCTACTAAAGAAACATCACACCAGCTTTGGGCTTAATATATTCATGTACATCATGTGAGTATGTGACGTGCCTTCATACATATCTGAAGTAGGAAAAGTTGGGCTTAATGGTCTTGAGCATCAGCTTCTTGGGCCATGTTCCATATGTGTAATTTTATATAAATCCAGTTATAACTTTTGGACTGTTAGTAACTTAGTATTCGATATTTCGATGTACACCAATCAACTATCTATGACTTATGATGGTTAAACCGGGCAAACACGGTTATGTGCCGAACTTCCACGTTTCCATCATCTCCGCATTTCCTTATTCTAGCATTATATTAGAAAGAGTAATGGGTCCATGTTTTCATTAGTTAGGCATCTGAACGTTTTCTTCTACATGTTTGTAAGCCTATATAAAGGCATTATTGTTTTGTTAAATGTTTATGAATGAAAATATGAATTAATATACTGGTTATCTCTCTAAATTTCTAATCCGGTTTCCATCTTAATTTCTTTTAGCCGACGGTTAACCGTTGGGAACACAACAAACACCTATGCTTTTAACGGTTAGGTTCCGTTGCAAATATATTTGTCGCTATCTAGGTACTATTGTGACAGACTCAAATTTTGCAGTGAAAAAGTGCATTGCCATAGAGTTGTTTTTATGACATTACATATTGTTACGCCAAAATGGTCGTGATGTCTATTGTCAAAAATACATTGTAAAGGTTTTGTGAAAGAATCATTTTGACAGAAAAGATTGTGACAGAAATTGTCACAAGTCCTTTTGGCGTTAGTGACATGTGTATGATGATTAGTACATTAATGGGTAGTTAATGTGTGTTTGTGGACAATGTCATGTGTTACTGAGTTGTTTTCGATTTCATGAAAGCCACGGCAAGGCATAACAAATCATGTAGGTCTCAGTGACCAGTGTATGAAGATAACTACACGAATTGGTCGTTAAATGAGCCTTGTCATGCTTTAATAAGTTGATTTACATTATACAAAGTCATGTTAGACCATGACAAGATTTTTGTATGTTAATTGTTAGCTTCACGTGTATGATAACAAATACTGATAAACAAAAGGACCTTTGATCTAGCGGTACGAAGGAGTTGGATAAGCCTTTGCATTCAATGGAAGGAGGGTTCAAGTCCCCTATGCATAAAAAGTGTAATTTACATAGTAATGTAGAGAGTGTGTAAGTTTCTTGTTCAAAAGATATTAACTTATAGTAGGTTTTCATAATTATAATTATATATATATACACATATATATATATATATAATTCAAACTTTTAATAAAATATTCTTGAGAGTCGGCGTCCTCATTTTATGGTCCATCTATACTATTAGTTATATAAAAGGTTCATTTATACCATTAACCAACATAGATAAACGAACACATACATGAAAATATGTTCGTTTAATTGTTCATGCTCTGCCGTTTACAATATTTGGTTAACATTAATCAATCAAACACAATAATATGAACACCAACATGCCTCACTCGTATTCGTTTGATTTGTTTACACAAATATTTCCAAATACTTAGATGGATGAAGATAGAAGGATACAACATAAACTATGAGAATTATTCACCAAGGTGAATTTACACTTAGATTCAAATAATAAAACGAGTGCTGAGTAAAAGGTGGGACTTTGGCTTGCTTGAATTCGTTCTAACATGGCATGTAAGAACATGGAGGCGGCCCCGGCATGTGTGCATAAGGAGGATAGCATGAGCAAACCTGAGAAATTTTATTATTAAACGCTTTTTCCACCTCTTCCACGGCTTTTATCTCGACTCTTTTATCGACTGTTATCTCGGACTTTTCCGCAGCCGTTTTTATGACAATTTTTAGCCTTTCATTGACATCTACTTTCACATCTTGTACTGGATTAACAAAAGTTGTAAACAGAAGAAACATAGTGTAAATGATGAACATTTAATTCTTAGAAAAGTAAAAATATTAACAAACACACTTAATCAGCTGTCACTCATAAACATATAATTCTTAAAAAATACCCTCACTTATTACGGGGCCGGCTCCGAGAACGCAAAAAAAAATTTAGGCCAAAGACGAAAATTTTTTTTGGTCTTCAATAGAAGGAGTATTTGTTGGGATTAAACAAATTAATTTTTTGATAAGCTTACTTGGTTATAATTTGAGTTGTGTAAAAAACTTTTGTATAAATATAGAATTAAACATGTCTCCAAATGATACTATGATACCTATTTGCCACTAGATCAAGCCTTATGGCCGTCCTTGACTTAATAAGGAATTCTAAAAACACCCAACAACATTGTCACATCATCACCATCTTAAACACCCCAAACCCCCCACCAGACCCCACCTTCATCTCATTTTTTTAAAAGTAATTTTTACCCAGGAACTTTTTATAAATACAGGTTACAAAAATGATGCTTACAATGGGTAAGAAATGATGACATAAAAAGAAGAAAAAAACAACCCTTAAAAACTCTTTATTATGAATGCTCTAATGTAAAGTGCTACAAATATATATATATATATATATATATATAGGGTAATGATCCTAAGATAACCCTTTGTAAATTGAGAACTTTGAGAACCATTTTGAACCACTAAAAACACATTTAAAAAAATATTTAAAAAAAATCATAAAACAAAAAATAACAAAAATTTAAAAAAGTAAAAAAACCAAAATTCTTATATTCCATTTCGGTTTCATTAAAAAAACGTCGTATTATACACATATGTATAATTTATTTAATTCTTAGTTACGTAAAATAAACATATTTACAGTATCATTTATCTTAAATTATACATATGTGTTTTAAAAAAACATGTAAATGTACATATATGTATATATTATACATACATGTATATAATTTAGCTAAACCGAGTTTTTTTTATGAAACCGGGATGATAAAATAAGAATTTTGGTTTTTTTATTTTTTTCATTTTTGTGTTTTTTTTATTTTATGATTTTTTTTATTTTGGGTTTGTTGTGGTTCAAAATAGTTCTTATAGTTCACAATTTCAAAAAAGTTCTCTCATGATCCTGATTATATATATATATATATAGTCATTAGGTTTTACTAAAATATAATGATTATTCTTAGATTGCAAAATAAAAAAGTGTGATAAAATAAAAACAGTGAACCATTGATATCGTAGAAAATCGTAACTTATGATGGGAAAAACATAATTATTTTAAGCTTTGATAATTCATTTTAAGATCCGGAAAGTAATATTTTTGCGCATCATTATTAATAATTCTCTTAATTTATACGATAAATCGTGTAAGTAATGTACCTCTTTGGTTGCCTAAATAAGTCACAAGTGCCGTCAACACAATAGAGAAAGCATTTAGAGAATACTGGAGTACATCGTTGGTTGTGAGCCCTCCGCTATCCCTTCTACAGGGAGCATAGTTATCGTTATTTCCAAGATTTCCATTACCTACATTAGTTCACACAAACTTTATATGTAAACTTAAAAAAAATATGATAATATATTACTGCTAACTGCCACCACAGCATATACCTAGACCAACTGTGGTGGAATATATAGCGCCTCATATCTCATTATTTGGTTAGAGCGTTAAACACTATTAGATTATCCTCTACGGTAGGGGGCTTCGAAGCCCCCCATCGTGACACATCAGCGCCAAGTAAGTACCGGGGGCATTGAAGCATTAACCAATAATGTCTTGCTATGGTTTAATGCCCCAAAGACGCTCATTTATATATATATATATATATATATATATATATATATTTATGTGTGTGTGTGAGATGGAGAGAGTTGTTGGAGAGGGGGGCCCACCCATTTTCTTCTTCGGCGCCCATCGCGAAAGGCGCCCCTTGTTGGTGTTCAACGCCCATTAGCGCCGCCATCTCCAAAAAGCTACCCCATAGCGAGGGGTCTTATGGGTGGGGGGATGGAGGGCGCCGAAAGGGGAAAGGTGGTCCATATGGGGCTGACAGGTGTGAGGGCTTAGGTTGCAGATTTGTGGGGCCATGCTTATTTCTAACCAATCAAACCATACGTTTTAACATAATAATAATAATAATAATAATAATAATAATAGAGTTAAGTCACATTTTAGCATCTGTGGCTTGGTAAACTACGCAACTTTATAACATGTTTTTTATTTTTTTGCAAATGACTACCTAAGTTTTAAAAAACTTGCATTTTTAGTACTTTTTTTTCTAACCTCGTCTATTTTTTCCGTTAAGTCAAAGATAATTTGGTAACTTCGTTATTTTCTTTTCTTTTAAACGCTTATATCTTGTAAAACCCAAATCCACAATCAAAACATCAAAATCCAAATCCTAAATCCTCAAACCCTTTCTCCATATCATCATAAGGTTTGAATTTTTACGATATTTAGGGATTTAGGGTTTACAAGATATAAACGTTTAAAGAAAAGAAAAAAACAAAGAATATAACGAAGTTACCAAATTATCCCTTAATTAACGGAAAAACAGACGAGGTTAGAACAAAGTACTAAAAATTCAAATTTTTTGAAACCGGGGTAGCTATTTGCACAAAATAAAAAAAAAGTACCAAAGTTGCGTAGTTGACCAAACCACATCTACTAAAATAAACTTAATTCATAATAATAATAATAATAATTTGATTTTATTTTAATCAGTACGTGTTTTTGAGGGAAATGTAAGAGTCCCCATGCCTACGTCATAAGATGCTTTTCTATTTTTAGTTAAACCACTACACATAATCTTACCCTGATCAGCATATTGGATATAGCATTTTCCCAGGTACATATCAGCCCAGGCCGATGTCTCACTCTCTGATCTTAATCGTCCACTTGCCTCTAAAAGACAATCTTGACAATCGCTTAAACTCAAATCTTGTACGCATTGTGCCACACCCTGTATGCTCCCAAAATCACCCGCACGAAAAAATTCACTATTCCCATTAACTAGATGTGCCAACGCAATCTCTATACGGTTCAAAATATCAGAATTATAGCCAATCGTAGGGCCACATCTCCTACACGCTTCAGCCTTGTCCTGCCCCCCAAAAAACGATGTATTATCATACTTTACATAACACCTATCTAACTGTATTTCACCACCTGTGGACATAGGACAAATTGACTTGAGTTGACTTATAGCGTTAGCAACACAACCTTTGCAATCGGGAGAGCTAAGGTCTCCTCTACATTGGAAGAGTCCATAAACACCGTCATTTTGTGGGGAGATTTCATATTTGTTGAAGTTGTAGACAGAGGTCGAGTCGATTAAGGAACTGAGTAGCGAGTTGACATTCGACTCAAAAGGTGTTGTTGAGGTGAAGTTGAGTTGAGAGCATTGAACATAGACGTTAGAGTCTGCGGTAGAAACGAAAAGAAGGAGAAAATCAAAGATATTAATACTGGAAACGAAAGAGAGAAAGCTGTTGTAACATTTTTAGAGAATATAGTTTCATTCTCTAGCTAACTTATGAGTCATACACATATGCATGCACATGTATATACACACACACATAAACCTGCAAAATTTCAATATGTAAACAAATAACAATAATATACATATTGTGTGAGGTTGCTGTTGAACTTTGTTTAATAACCACTTGATCATTTGTAAAACAACTAATTTGTTATAGAAATGTTGTTTTACTATTCTCAAAGAATAACTTTTGAATACAGACAAAAAAAACTAACGTGAGTAAAACAGAAGCTCTTTTTAATAATACAAACGTATTTAGTGAAACCTTAGTTATAACAAAAGTTATTGATAGGTTTTCAGGAGTGTGAAAGACTGGACAAACTTTTCCACTACTAAAGATATAGAATGATTGATCACACTACGTCTCTAAGACTATCTTCAATGCTAAGTGTGGTTTTTGGCGTCCTTAATTGCCACGTGCTATATAATATTATTACAAATCCGGCCTTTAAAACCTTAACTTCACATCCAACCCTACAAATATTCTTATTAATTTCCAGCTCATCAACAACCCATTACACGCAATAAATTTACATAAAACTTTTTTCTTTTTTACTTTCGGCCCATCTTTATATAAGGACGCATACACTTGTGTAATGACACTTCTCATCAAGGCAATACCCTATAATGCTAATTGCACCATAGGGCCTCTAGGGATTTATCTCCTCTAAAGGCGGGGGCTTTAAAAATAGTCTATATCCATCCTTCATCGTTGGGGTGAAACGGACAAGGTGAAAGGGAGTATCATGACCTAAGCAGTTAATGTGGAAAAATATCGGATATCGGTCAAGGATCGATATCTGAGATTATCGGTTATCGCAGTGAGATAACGGTAAGGTATCATTAATTTTAATACCATGTAAAATTCATATATATAGCAATTTAACACTAATATTTCAGTATAGTCTTCTATCATTAACAAATTAACCTTTTGCAAATTGCAAAACACTAACAATCATAGTAAAGTAAGAATTGATTAAGACTTAAAACAATAACATTGAACAGTAAAAGTTGATAATTAAGACTTAAAACACTAATATCGGGAATATCGGTGATATATCTGTCAAATATTAGTCAAATATCGATCAAATATCGGTCAATATCATTGATATTATCGGTACCAATATTCCGATTCATATATTGCCAATGACCGATACTGATATATCACCGACATATCGGTGATATATCGGCCATATCGACTGCATAGATCATGACACGCATGTGATCATCATGTGTCAAAGAGGCTTTTACCTTTTACGCTTGCTAGAGAGTGCTTTAAGGGAAGTGAGTTGGAGATGTGTTACTGTTTATAATTAACTAGTTTTTTACCAACCCAAAAATTATCGATCCAAAGCGTTTACGCGGGTCGGTTTCGGTTACATGCGTTATTGTACCGGAAGTAAAACAGAAGAAATTAAAAAAGTTGAGGTGCACCAATGGGTGGCGTCGATCGGTAAACTCAGTCATTGGTAAAACCCGACCATTGTCGATACCCAGTGTTTAAGTGGTCAGCTACGCGAATTTGGTGGTTGTATCGGTCAGTAAAACTCGTCATGTTCGTTACGATACCGAAACTAAAACAAAATCAACATTCTGTCAATTTCGTTACATTCGTTACTGAATTGGAACTAAAACAAAACTCGTTGAGTTTACGCGAGTTCGGTCAGTTTTTGTCACGATCGTTACGACACCGGATTAAAACAAAAAACAAAAAATTGACATTAAGTCAGTTTTGGAACAAGAATTTAAAAAAAAAACATAATAAGGTGCCACAAAATGACCTAGTCGGGTTTACGCGAGTTTGGAAGATTTGACAAAACCCTACAAAAATGTAATATGATTACATATTCTAAGTATAACATTCCTTTTGAACTTGAAGATGAAGGTAAATTAAATTAATGAATTCTTTGTGTTTATATATATATATATATATATATATATATATATATATATATATATATATATATATATATACAGGGGCGAAGCTTCATTGAGGCCTGGGGTGGCCCCGACCTTTGCGCAGTAGTGTAAATTTACTCGTTTTCGGCCAGAAATTTTTATGTGTAGTGTAAGTTTAGCCTTTCACGGCCGAAATTTGAGCCCCCCCCCCCCCCCCCCGGTGCCTCAGTCCAAGTTTCGCCACTGTATATATGTGTGTGTATATATATATATATATATATATATATATATATATATATGGAAGGGTTATCCTAAGAATAAGTAGTTTTCTAGGAAGAATAGGAATAAATCATAACGACTGGATCATGTTAATTAATGGTTGAGATTTAAAATTACCAATAACCGACATAGTTTCCTAGAATTGTTCTTTCACCATCATTTGTAATGCCAAATGTCACACAATTCTATTTTCGTATGAAACATCGCCACATCAATATAAACAAAAGCAGCTGGAGGAAGCATTGTATATGTTGCAAATAAATATTTGAGTTGAAAGAGTGTTGCAAATTAAACAACTATTAGTTCGTGTTACAAACATAACAAAATACATGTATATGCCTATAACTGAGAGGTCGGTATTGCCTTTGATGATCTCCCTTCTAAAACCTTAATGTGGAGAGTTATCATGACTCCTAGTCGTCATTGGCTACGTGTTCTTATACCTTACGAAGAACTATAGACTTTTTAGACGACTCGACATTCCATTGAGAGTTTGCGAATGGCAATGGCGACCCTCACGTTGATTTCCTTTTAACAAAATCACATAGTTTTCAGTAATCATGTACCCAAAATTTAGATATAAACAAGCTCTATTTATGACTTTAATTATAGATAACGTATAATCTCAAAATTTATATTTGCACCATCGCGATGCACAAAATCTATCCTATGCCTCAAGGGCATCTCCTGTATAACCATTGCCTCGGGAGGCTCGGGTAGTCAGAAGTGTCAGGGCATGAGCCTAATAAATGAGTTTCTAAAAAGTGGGCTAACAACTATATGTAATGTCACATATACGACATAGTTGTAACTATTCTCCAAAGCTAAAAATATAAAATTTTGATGGTATGCTGCATGCGATTGTGAACCGTAACACATAGCTATATATCCCAAGTTGATTTTTTTTAACCAATGTAAATGTTATGGGATGCACATACCCAGTGTTGGCACATAAGCATATTGGTTAAAATGTGACATTTTATATCACTGTAAACTTTAGTTTGATCTTTGTCAATGTGTCATATTAGATTATTACCCGGACATGACAATGTAACTTTGTCAGGTTTAGACACTACAACGTTGTTAATCTCCTAAGCTCGTTTTGTAAATTATTTAAGCAAATCAACTATTCATTGTTAAAAAGAAAAAAAAAAGTACAAGTATACAACAAGCTTACAATTTACAAATTATAAACATGTAAACTTAAATTTTGATTCTCACACACAACACAACCTGAGTCACTTTATACTCGACCGGTCGAGCTCATACTCTTATACCAATCTCGTTGTCTGCTTAATGTGTCTATTTGTAACTTTTGAGATTCTGATTCCCTCTTGGCTACTTCTACTTCTTCCCTTGCTGCTCGTGCTTGTTCCCTTGCAGACTGTGCTTCTCTCTCGACTTCTTCTACTTTTTTCCTCACTATTGTTACTTCCTTCTTCACTAAAGATCAACAGGAAAAAAATATACTTAATGATTTACACACACGCACACATATATATTACTTTTCAAATTGACTTTTCGAATCAAAACTACTCATTTGCCGATTATAAGTTATATTGGCCACTTGACCGATAACACTGTCAACTTTCACTTACGATGCCAACTAAGAGCAATCTCATTTAATCAGACAGTGATTCTGGTTGTCCGTTATGACATGGTATATGATGTGGCATCTACTTAGAATAGTTTTAAGAAATCACACCATTGACATGTATATATGATGTAATTAGGGAAGACAAAGTTTCTCATTGTAACGAGATTGCATTTGAGTTTTAACAATTAAAGTAAAAGTTAACTGTTCATGAGTAAATTTTTCATAGTATTTAATATTTTAAGGGAAGCTTATACTTTTAAAACGGGAAATTACGTAAAACTCAATGTTTTAAAAATCGGTATTTTACTTATACCGGATTGAACTAAAAAATGGTGCAAGCAGTTGAACAGGGTTATACCGGAAGGTTCAGCCGGTTGAATAGTTTACTTTATAATTTCCTATAAATGTATTTTCAATCCAAAAATAACCCAAAAGTAAATGATTTCATAACAAAAAATATTCTAAAAGTTAATCCATATTAAAAAATTAATGCAAAGCATTCAATTTTTAATAAAATAGTCCTAAAGTTTACACGTTTGAATGTAAATTGTTGGGTTAAAAGTAATTTTGAAATATATGAGCCGCAAATATAAAAAATTTCTCGGACATAAAACCGGCTTGGCGGTAAAAACCAGTATTTTAGACAAAAACCGCCGGTACGATGTTCTAGCAAACCGGCCAAAAATACCGGACTTTAAATACCGGTCTGCTGTGTGAAATCCGGTTTAACCGTCCTGTTTGAGCCGGTATTTAAAACACTGCGTAAAACATATCGAAATATCATATTGTAGTGTTTCAAAATTATCACTCTATATTGTCCGAAAAATCATCTCATATACAACTCATATCAATACAACCCACCCCGACAAGTCTGCAAACCCGTGACATCAGTTGTATCGTGGATTGATATGAGTGGTATAAGCCTATATGACCCGTATAGATAATACCGAGCTGGTGTCTAAGTTTTGAGGTGGTGTCCAAATAACAACCCTTTAATAAAATAGTTATTTTAATAAGTGACTCAACTGCTCAACTAAAATAAACGATGTAACATATCAAGTCTGAGATAAGTCATAACATAGAACACACGTTTATCATCGGTTAATAAGAATTACATTTATTAAAATAATGGTGCCCTATACGGAAACCCTTTTCTTCTTTTATTCTTGCAAGGTGTTAAGGTAGGTTCTTCACTTGCATTATGCAACCCATTGCCATCAACTGCAGCACCTTCTTTGTTTTCACTTGTTATTGCAAAAACCTGTCATATTTGAATAAATAGATTTATATATATATAGGAAAATTAGGATGTTGTGCTAGATGGTGAAGCATTGCTACCACCATTTTCGGGTTTGGTTGGGAGTCGAATAAGATCATGAACATGAAAACCGTGTCACACACATGAGCTCAAACTCGATGGGTTAGCTGGTTGACAAGATCTCAATATGTTTCAATAAAATTATTTCACATAGTACTTTAAAAAAATCTAAAATTTCGTGTTAGAGCATCCACAAGGTATCCAACTTGGATGCGTCCGGATTCCACATACTTTCACCATTTCAAACACAAGCATTGTAGCGCTCAACCGAAACACCTCATCCACCCCAAGTCTGTAATCCCGAACCTGTGACGGACTTGGTTTGTTGGTCCCCTCTCTCACTTACATGTTTAATAATATTATAATTTTTAAAGTAGGTTTAGGGAGGTTTGGTGTTTAAAAAATGAGTGTTTTTAAGTACAGAATATGATGTGGAACCCGATTATGTGGTGGTTTACGTTACAATATGCAAATTTTTTTGTATATCGGAATGAGGATATGAGTGGACTGATGTAAAACTTACCTCGAAATGGTGATCCAAACAGCTTGATTTTTGTTAATTGGAAGTTTAAACAACCGAATTGAAACACCGTTTCGTCGTTTGGAGCAGCATATCGAGATAAGTTTTACATCAATCGACTCGTATTTTCATTCCGATCAAAATCCCTAAAACATTAGCTTTCAATTTGGAAAAAACTTAACGGAGTTAAGTTTATTTTAACATAGGTCTAATGAAAACAATTAGTGTGAATGGGGGACTCATTTTAGCTATTTTCTGATATAGGATTATTATCAACCAATTGTTAAAATGTGAGATTGTTAAAATCCAATTTGCCTTAAAAATTTGGAAATAAAAATGATACTAAAATACTTTGAGTTGCAACTAAAAAATGGGTTAAACATGACCTAAACCTATGACATGTATAGTAGTTTACCTTGCATTGGATACTGCAGTAAGAGGCATCTAACAAACTCTGGTTGCAAATATTACAACAAGGATCCTTCATGTTTTGTTGTTGCTCTTTTACATGTTGATTATCCTTTCTTCCCTTCAAGAACAACACCTTGTTTTTGTTTGTTTGATAACCCTGGATTTAATTATCCTTTGTTTTATCTATGCAATAATAAACTTTTTATCAAGTTACATGATTACTAACCTGAATGCCTGAACAATCAAAGTATTTCTGAATATCCGGTCGCTTTATCACAGCATTATATACATACCTACGAATCTTCATAATTCATCAACCGTTAGTGTCACCATTCATGTAAGTTTATAATCTACTTCATAATTCACAAGCTGATCAACTTTCAACTCGGCTTGAATTTTACGAATCATGCCACAACTTGTGCCACATTCAGTTCGCTCGTTTTTTTAGTTTTGATTATTTTGTGTGTTTTCATACGAGTATCTAATATACAAAAAGAAAAATAAAGTATGTGATCAAATTCTTTCGAGTAGTCACAAAGGAGCTACCTTCAACCCGAATTTTTATACAAGCTAACTAGCTAGCTCAAGAAAAATCGAACAAGCGAAATGTGAACAACGAATTAGTTGAACAATCATATTACCATTATTCTAATGGTATAACATAAAAGGTTTTATATATTGTAACACAAATCAATGTCACTTAATTCAATCGTTTAACGAATAATTAATTCTTTATCATGTTGTTTGTACTTTTTTCATACAAGTATCAAATAACAAGTTAAAAACAATACATAATATAGAACTCTCATAAATAACATAGCACCAAACTACCAATATACAAAAAGAAAATCATTTATGTAACTTCATTAACGTGATCGAGTCTCAACTAACAAGCTACCTTTAACCCAACTGCTTATACGAGATGACTAGCTCGATCAAAATCGATCAACATATATAGCACTATTCGAACGATACAACACAATAAATTTATACTATAACATAACTCGAATTGACTCGTTAAATAATTTATGTACCAATTAAATTCATTGCTAATCAATACCTTGATGTGATCATGGTCTTGATGATCCAAACAAGATTGACTACAAAAAGATGCAACACAATTGATACAAAACCGATCCACCTTATGGTCTTTAGTGTTTGAATGAATCTTGCAAATCTTGATATTGCATGATGTCAATCATAACTTTAACCCATTGTGGCACTCCAACACATGTTTTCTGCATATATTCAAATTCTTAAATAAAAATCCAAACTTAAATACCCAAAAAATATATAAAACATAAAGTATATATATATATATTATATTATATTACTTGTGTAGTGTCGAAACACGAAACGAATCTAACCTGATCCATGACGATGCTTCCACGGATTTTCGAGATGAACGAACCACGTCTCGATCTTATTCTTCTTCTGCGACTGCGCCGGTGACCTGCAACTGTGAGACCTGCGATGGCTTTTCTGGGGGTGTGGAGGTGACTGCTAAGATATCCCGAGGATTTCTTGTTCACAGACATAAAAAGTGGTGGTGGCTCCTACTGAGCATGACCTATGATAAGGAGGTGGAGACCTCCTTATATAGAGTCTCATGGCCACCATCATGGTACCCTAATGGGCCTAGCCCAGTTAGGGTTACCTCCACAAAACCCCCTCGGCCCAATAACATCGTATTAGTCCATGTAATGAAATAAGCCAAATATAATAAATTTAGGGTCGTAGAACCGGGTTTTAGTACCATACCCCTACATGTAGGAGTGATGCGTTTGATGCCGTTGCCACCGGTGGTGATAGTGGTGGTGACGGTGGTGGCATCACCCATAGTGATTGTTTTGTTTATCCAGTTGTGGGTTTGAAAATTTTAACCTAGTTAAATTCGTGAATATACTAAAGGGTTTGTTTATTGTGATAATATGGCGGGAGACGAGTAAGTATTTTCCAGCGAAATATTTTATGGAAAGTAGATAACTTTGAAATCTAGATAAGTTTTTAGATTATTTTATTATTATTATTGATTGATTTTGTTTTACTTATTTAGCTTGATTTCATTATATACACGCTAATTAACTTCTAATTTTTTTATAAAAAAAATCGTTATTTAAAATTTAGAAAACTATTTTTTCCTAGCAGATTTACTGCAAAGTATATGTGAATAATATATATTTTTAACAAATTAAAAGAGATATAACTAACTATATTTAATTTAATGTTACACTGAGATAAATGTTAGATACTTAATTACACTATAAAGTTTAAGAGCAATGGCGGAGACAATTGTCGCAGCTAAAAATCCGGATTGCCAACACCGGATATAAAGTCACGTGGATTGTGAGCATTAACGGTGACAGTTATAATGTTTCCGCTAATTCTTTAACTTTTTGTAATGTTACTAGCTTGAACCCCTAAAATTTAATTACCTAACGGTAAAGAGAGACCCTACAATGAATGCAACAAAGTCTTGTTCCGGAAATTAATTTTGGTAACAAAGAAAACGACTTATTTAGAAACTTTTAAAATGCAAACAAATGTGTATCCCACGGGTTAAGTCTTGTATAATAGAGAATTAAGATGCTAGATAAATTCATCGTCCCGCATAGTAACATAAAACGTAGAATTAGATTGTAAAATTGCTAGTTGTGATGTGGGAGCATCCAACGCATGCATTAAGCCGATCCCAACATACCTACAAACCGCGTGAAAAAAAGTTTAGAATAGGATACGAGGTAAGCCTTATTTGAGTTCAAGATCAAGTTTATGTCTTTATTATTTGGTGGATATTTAGTTACCTATTTTATTTCTTGATTATTTACTAATAGTGGGCTAGGATTTATTGTTATTGTCTTAAGTCATTTGAGTATTACCGTGCTTTACATCACATGAAAAGTGTGTACATATTATATTGTTACAATAAATATTAGGGAAAATTCTGGACATAGTCCAAAATAAGAGAGAGAGATTGAAAATAGTCCAAAGTAGGTTCCATTCTGAAAATAGTCCTCTCAAATCTATCTCCCACGTGAGATTGGGATTCGTGACGTGAGATTTGGGTATCCTATCACAAACTGACACGTGTCCTTTCACAGATAAAGTTTCATAGAAATTTGACTTGGCCGATAGTTTTCAAGTGAAAATAGTTTTCTGAAAAACCATAGGTTTGGAATGAAAGTTGTCCGTCACGTGAGGTTTCGAAAAAGATGATTTTCGCGTTTTTTTGAAATGCATCTCCTCGGACGCATTTCAAATGAATTTCGTCTATTTTTGCATAAAAAGACGTGTTGTCAAAAAAGATAGATTATGTTACAAAGTATTTTAATTCGATGGTTTTTTGATGAAACTTATCTGTTTTTGCATAAAAAGAATATATATTAGAAAAAGTTTTTTTATCCACCCACCGCCATCATTCACCACCCACCGCCATCATAACCACCACCACCCACTGTCATCATAACCACCATCACCCATCGCCATCATCAACCACCACCACCACCCACCGCCATCATCAACCACCACCACCCACCGACATCATCAACCACCACCACCACTCACCGCCATCATCAACCACCACCACCCACCGCCATCATCAACCACCACCACCCACCGCCATCATCAACCAACACCACCACCACCCACCGCCATCATCCACCACCACCACGCACCGCCATCATCCACCACCACCCACCACATTCTTAACACTTGCCATATTTTTAAAATTTTTATAAAAATCATCTAAAGAGATTACATTCGTTGGGAAATTATCGTTTTTTTAAATTTTTTTGAAAATCATCTAACAAAACTAAGTTCACTGAAAAAGTATCGTTTTTTTCCATCTTTTATGAAATTTCACGTAGTAGACGAAATTCATTTAGAATGCGTCCGAGGAGATGAATTTCAAAAAAACGCGGATAACGGTGACTTTAAAACCTCACGTGACGGACAACTTTCATTCCAAACCTATAGTTTTTCAGAAAACTATTTTCACTTGAAAACTATCGGCCAAGTCAAATTTCTATGAAACTTTATCTGTGAAAGGACACGTGTCAGTTTGTGATAGGATACCCAAATCTCACATCACGAATCCCAATCTCACGTGAGAGATAGATTTAGGAGGACTATTTTCAGAATAGAACCTACTTTCTCTCTCTCTTATTTTGGACTATGTCCAGAATTTTCCCTAAATATTAACTTAATCGTTGAAATATGCATCCATTTTAGTCAATTTATATAGCCCTCTATATCCTTAAACGTATTAAAATAAAGAGGTTGTAATAGTTTTCTTAACATATTATTGGTTTTCAAATAAACGTCATCTAGCCCTCTATATAATAAAGATACATATTCAGATTCAAGACATTTAGGAGTTGTTTGGCAATCTAGTAATGAATCAATAAGAAGTCTGACTGATTAAGAGGTAACATCTGAATTATTTAGTGTGTCTCTAAGTTTAACCATAAGGAGGCTTCATAAGCCATTAAAAGATAAACTAGACACATTTTACCTTTGATTGATTTAGATATAGTCTCTTTATGGAATCTTTAAGAGGCTACCGAATATCCTCTTATATTTGTTCAAAGTCTAATTTTAAACAAATTAAGAATAAACGAAATACTTAAATTTAACTCTTTAAATTAAATAAACTTATTAAATCCTTAAATTTAACTCCTTAAATTAGACAATTTAGACTTATGATAATATTAATTAATAATCAGCCTAATAAATCTCGGACAACACAACATCCAAGCCCAGAGTAGACACAACCGGCCTAGGCCCGGCCTGCGTTCTGTTTTTTCTTCACATACAGCCTACAGGATGTTGATATCATATCGTGAATTACTTGTGTGCTTATACTCTTTACTCTTAATAGAGTTAGATTTAACAAACAGCCCATGTTCATGTTGATCTATTTAAGTAAAGTAATGTTTTGGGTTGAGATATTTAAATCGGTTTAACTCATCAACATGTTTAACATGTTTTATACACCTCATCAATACAACTAACATGTAACAACATGATTGCTACCCACCAATCTGTCTACTTGTTTGACATGTGTTTAGAGTTGAGCTAAATAGATTGTGTTCAGATTACACAATTTTAAGTTGGTGTGTGATAAGGCACGTATATTGTTTACTCGATTATCACTCTATTAGATCTTTAATTTTATCTTCTCTCACAGAAATTGCAAAAGATATGCATTTCAAGTTTAAGCTATTTGTTTCAGAATCTTAATAAAAAGTTAATCTTAGGGGCGGCTCAAAGGGTGTGTGAGCCGCACCATCGGCCGGGTCACATAAGTTTCAGGGGCACAAACTTTTTTTATGCATATTACTTATATATGTTTTTTGGTGTTAAAAATAAGGTTATTTGCAATGGTTTATGAGATAATTACATGCTCAGAATGGTTTCTGTTTAATAAATAAATCGGTCGATAAAAGTTTTATTCATGTACGTTAGCGAATAAAAAATTATTGTTAAGGTCTATGGTCTTTTTATTTTGGCTTGGCCGAAGTATTTAAATTCTCGGAGACGGCCCTGGTTAATCTAAATTCCAATCTTAAGTTCAGAATTATTTCAAAACTGGGATCAGATGAAGTCATACTTAAAATTTGATGTTTTGGGTTAATTGGCATGAGGTCGAATCTAGAGATGAGAGTTTGAAGTTTTCTAGATAAAATGTGTGATGTTGGTTCATATAATCATATTGTAGAAACAATATTCTTTATTGTGTAAAATGTAAAATGTAAGAACATAAGGTGAAATATGTTTTTTTATTGCTTTTGTAGTTGGAAAAATGATTCACGTGTTCCTTTTTTTTTCCTTGATAACACATGTTTTTGAATCTTGACTAATTACATCTAAATCTTATAAAGATAATCCAATGTTGAAAGATTTTTTAGTTAACCAAATGACAAAGCATATGATTAGTAATTTTTTTATTTTTTATTTTGGTAATGAAATCACTAAAAAGATAAAAAAGTAAATCGGTTAAAATGTACACTGTTTATAGTGTAAGGGTTGAAAACCGAAAAACGAATACTCATACCGATCGTGATAATACTAACATCGCACGTATGTTATCCATTCGGTATTGGTTCGATTCATCAAGGTATTGGTATGTAACGGCACTCGTTATAGTTTACACTACTAAAAAGTAAAAACTGTAATATTACGAATACAACTCCGTTTTTAATGAACTTATCTCAGAAGTTAAGAAAGAAAATTAATCCAGCCGTATGAAAAAAAATTAATAAAAATAAACTGAGTGATAGACATATTGTTTATATTATAATAAAACTGAAAAAAAAAAGTATATGTATTTTAAGACTATTGTTCATTGAAACAGTGTAGTGTTTTGCAAGTAAACTGCTATTTACTTTTTATATGTACACACAATACATTTGTTTATTTTACATTTTGATTTGATTATCCTTGTGAAAATTGTATCTTATTTGCAGTGTTGTCCTCCAAAACTTATTCACGTCTACAAAACTAGTTTATAACTATTTGAAGTAATAAATTTCAAAAATATATATAAATACTTATATGTAGGGCACATAAGTTAATAGAATTTCTTAAAAAAAAGTGAAGATTGAAAAATAAATAAAGCCTTTTATTCTACAATATTTGGTCTTGCGACTGGATCAAATAAACTTTATCTTACCAAAAATGTTTCTGTCTTAATGTTATAAAAGTATTTGATAAAAAATTTACTTTTATAAATTATGAAGGGTAATTAATGGTTCAACTTCGGTTAATAAAAATAGCTGAGGTATAGAAATTGAGTTAGTTACCATTTAATGGTGTATGATTGCGCCTATTTATAATTCCGTGTGGCAAAGTATATCTCTATGGTGTAAGATTCCGTCTATCTATCCTTTCGATATCAAATAAATCAAGTTTTTTTTTCTCAACGCTCCAATTTGTTTATATACATGTTTTGTTGTTTGTTAAAAAAAATGACCTTTCCAGAAAAAAGAAAAAAACAAAAAAATAAAACTCTTGTGCGAATCTGTTTGGACCAACTAGGAAGTAGATAGAAAGGCCAAGGAAGAAGATGTTGTCATCACATAACGTCAAATCTTGTCAGCTTTGACTCAGCAACTTTGTCATCAACCAATCAATGATATTCCGGCCTTCAATTTAGATCATTATTACGTAAAAACACAAAAAGGTTAAAACGGAAATTTTGATTTTGTATGTTTATGAAGAATGTTAATATATCTTTTATTTTTAATATGAGAACGTAGAAAATAATATTATTTTATAAAAAAATGAGAATGTAAGAATCAATAATAACTACAATATCAATCTATATAAACAATGATTTATAATAACAAAGAAAAAAACTTAAAAATTATAACAAAAGAATCAAAATTAAAAACAAAATAATATCATAAACCAACAAAAGAAAAAATCTAATAATAACTACAAAATATAAATCAGTAAATACTTATAACGTCTCATAATCGAAAATTAGCAAGTATGAACAAAAAATAACAGCGAACATCTATAAAAATAAACTTAATGATAACAGCAAACATCTATAAAAATAAACTTAATGATAACAGCAAATTGGTTGTCACTGTTTTTATGTTAAGAATAAAATGTATTTGATCATGTTTCGTATGTATATACTTTATAAATATAAATTATTCAAGATTTGAAGTTCATGTTTTTTTTCTTTGTTCAAATCTCTAATAGTTTCTTCATTTATCACACCACTCGTCCACTCATGTTAATCTTAATCTATACCATCTTCAATAATAATTTTAGTAATAAATTTAAAAATATGATGAGCACCATTTAATGATCTTTTAACTCGATCCGCATTATAATCAAGATTTGTGTGCACATCAGCCAAAGGCTAATCTCCCTTGCGCTCTACGAACCTCGTGCGACTCTCCTCTCCTAAGAGTCGTGCCCCCTCCTGTTTGCCATATGCGATCATTTTTATTTTCCTCGTACGATTAGTGACCTCTAAATCAATATTATTTTCTTTCTAACTTGCAATAAGCCCATAGCTCACCATGGATATCTTCGATATAATTTAGTAGCCACATCTAATAACAGTTTTGTGATATTCTCCTACGTGCAACATGACATATAACATACGATTTAATTAATCCAGTTAGTTAAAATCAATATAATGTAATTCAATGAACACTCAAGTTGCCTCTTTTCTTTTTCTATTTATTCTGTACCCTCATATTAATATATAATAGCTATGACAAAAACTATTAAGATGCAATTATTTTAACTTAACTAAATCATTTTTACTTCATTTTTAGCTCGTAACCTATAAAATATAAAACAATTCAATGTAATTGCATACAATAAATATTTAAACTAAAAACAATATTATTAACAATTAGTAACATCCAAACACCCACTCATCACCCAGCATAAGAATTGGAAGTCTAAATCACAACTTAGAATTGCATCGTTTTTGTGAGTAAAGCCACTATTCATTATTAATACGAAAAAACTCATGTACAACTATGGATTATGCAATCATATTTTAAGTGTCGGATCTTTAACATATAAAGGGTGTTTGGCTGAGCTTATTATTATTTTTTTTTTGCTGAAGCTTTTTTGCTTTTTGGAGGTGTATTTTGGACATTTTGCCCCTTCAAAAAGCAAAAAAAAATAAGCTCAGCCAAACACCCCCATAATATGGGCGGGCGGGAGGATTTTGAACAATAATTTTGATTGATTGGAATCAATACATATCATTTTTATTTTTTATTTTTTTGATTTTTAGGAAACATTACAGTACTTGACGAAAAAATTGGGTTGGCCACGACCCGCCTTGGCGTACACTAAGATTCGCCAGTGCATAGTTTACCACGTCACGCAGAGGGCTTCATGTATGCATTTTTAAAAAATCACAAAATGTCGCTTTGGGAAAGCAGCAATTGTTAGCATTTTTGTAAAACTTATTTTAACCCTGTCCAACTGTGAGCGAAACTTCTTTAAATACCAGAATATTCACTTTTTGATAATATTTCGTAATATGGAAACATGTAGAAACGCTATAATAAGAGTAAAAGGCAGACTTAAGTTAAACATGATGTGATGTCCCGATCGAAGAGAAGAAACATATATAAACGACGATAGAGTGGCACAAGTCACAAGTCAAAGTTCGTACACATCCATGGACTCCTTCAATGAGGTCTAGAAGAAGAAACATCTTTGTCTCTTTCTTATTTAATTTTCTCTTAAAAACATAAAAATCATGTCTAAAATATGATTGTGTATCTTAAAATAACACACAATATGTAAGATTAAAAGTTATATATTGCACATTTTTTTCATATGCCCACCGTTTATATAAGGAATCATATTTTGTGATTTATTTTCAGAATCACACAAAATAACGACATGGTAACTTATTTGATACGGTAATTGTGGAAACAGGTCGAGCCGCTCGTTAGCTAGCTCAGAAACGGCTCGGTGAAAGTTCAACTCAAGTTGGGCTCAAACTCGAGCTCAAGCCTAAATTGAAGTATGCTTAGTAACGAATCAAGTTCGACTAGATTTGAGAGACTAAACAAACCGATCAGTTATAAGTATTATGCATATATAATCTATATTAAATAATTCTATTTGTATGTAAACAAATAAGTGATAAATGATAAACAAGCATGTAATTTTCTGATCATGATCTTAATGTCTAACCTCTAGATAATCTGATCTTAATGTCTAAAGTTATCATAATCATTTTAAAATGTACACTTCACAAGAGTCAAGAGATACAATCACCTTATCTTCTTTTACTTCATGATAATGTGTTTAAAAGCTGCATAACCTTTGTTAAGACTAAGAGATGCGAAAGTGGAGGGGGAGTCACTTCTCATGCACCATTTCACCTCACCCGAAAGTCATGCTCCACACCAAAGCACAATGCGGACATTGCCCTCTTTCTCCCATTGTCGCCATTCCCTTAACACCCAAAAGGGCTCAAAAATGGGAGTTCACCCCGAATTCAGCCAATCATTTTTTTTAAATATATTGGTTAACACCCTCCATAACACTTGATTTTTGGGTTGATTACTGTCTACATGGCAGTGACACTGCATGACATCAATTTTTCGATTGGCTAACCCCCTCCACAAGGCAAATATCTGAATCCATATTTAGTTGTTTTTGCATTTGAGGTCGTACATTTAGAGAAAACTTAAAGCGTTATGCTATGATAATATAGAATGGCTTTGTTGGTTTGGGACATATGTCATTTTGATAGAACTTTGTTACATTTGTGTGTCCTATTTACTTTTCTTAAAACGATGCAGTCATGTCTAACAAAACAAACAGTACATAATCGTCAACCAAATCCGTTGATCGTGTTTGCTCTTTTCTGTGACTCGTTCATAGCCCAAAATTATTATTTTGTGGACAATCTTTTGTTTTTGAAAACCTTTAGTTTTCTTATATATGTACACATGATACATAGTAATATTCAGAAGAAAAGCAAGAAAATAACTAATAACATTGTTATTTTTCTAAATAAGATTGTGTAAAAACTAATTCAAGAGATCATCGATCCTTTGTTGAAGGTCGGTGAAGCAAGTCTTTCAACAAATACATCCAAAGCTTCCTTCATCCACCAACTTTGGCAAACCTCTCTTGCTTCTTCTACTTTCATCTGCCAAACAAAATCAATTTTATTAGCTACAAATACAAATAATTGTTTAAACAATGTAATTATACAATCTTGGCATGTTTTCATCTTAATTTATGTTTTCTCTATTGTTATTTATCGTATTAACTAATAATAAGTCCATACTCTTCATTAGGTCATTAATAATGTACTATACATAAAAACGAGTATCTGATACTAGATAACACTAAAATAAAAAGAAATTCTTGAGACGGTAGGCTCAGTATCCAACACTTTGGGTCCGCCGTGTTTTTTATCATAATGTTTTTAAGCCCTAATTAACTCAAACTTGAATACGCAACCAAACTCTTTATTATCTTTGTTTATATGCTCAAACTAATAATGTCTTTAATTATATTAGTATAGGCATCATCTTCCATTTACATATGTATTAAGAGAAATGTAAATACTCACCCACACTCTTTGTCGGAGGTTTTTTTCCGGCCAAAGTTCAAGTTGTTCGGCAACAAGCATCGGAAACATGTGACCTTCATGGTATATTCCTCGGCTTTTACTCTTAAAACACCATTTTCCTAATGTACACTGCATTATACATCATAAAGTTCCATATTAATAAAAGAAACACATATATTACACGTGTATATAGTTATTTACAAGTATACAAACCTCGACTGCTCCAACAACACCGGCTTCTTCAAAGCATTCCCTCGAAGCAGCTTGTTCAACGGATTCATCAAGCTCCCAGCCTCCCTGAAATCGTCGATTTTGATTAATTTAATTTGGGATGGAAAATGAAAATATGAAAGTTTCTAATGAAACTTTGAATAGTCTTTTATAAACATTATTCAAATCAAGTGGCTTGTTGTTCCTAGCTTTTTCCTACTATTATGCATGTATATTTAAATAAGTTAATATATTATTAAAAGCAATATATAGTAGTTAAATACCTTAGGAAACATCATAGCATGGCCTTTCTGCGAGCTGATAACAAGGACTTCAAGCTCACCATTTTCATCTTTGTATCTATATGGAATACATCTGCAATGATTTAATAAATATTAAAATTACATAAAATTCTTTATGAATTTATAGTCCTAGTCATTTTCACAATTAGTGAAAGAATATATACTCGTAAGAAAAAAAGACAAGAAACGATGATCACCATCAGTCATAAGGATCAAAATAAAAAAAAATGAATTTTAAAAAGATATTAATCGTTTAAATAACTATTTTTTATCCATCGATGATCGGTATATATATCGATAAATCCTCAACAAACGCTATAATTAATTTAATTAACTTTTTTAGAACGACAAAAGCTATTAAAATTCATTAAAATCAAGGGAATAACAAGAAGCTAAAACCCGAAACAAAACATTACAATTCTAGTGTTCTACTACTCTTTTTGTAGTGTTTTGATAGAAAGATAGGATAGGTGCAAAAAAGAAAAATACCCGACAACAAGTCGACGACCCATGTCATAACGTTGCAATTCCCGTCCAGTTCTAGAAACCATGCACATCATCTTCGATTTTCGCCTTTAGGGCAGTTTGATTCAAGAAAAAAAAAATGAGTTTTTTTGTGTGTGGATTAACACAAATGAGATGTGCAAGAATATTATTATTTTTCCTTTTTAAGTGTATGGATAAGAGAGAGCTAGTTACAAATGTGTGATGGGGTATTTGGGGTTTATATAGAGGACAAGTTGTGGGCAGTGAAATGAAAATCGAATAATTTGTGGTAGGCGGAGGTTATCATCCATAAACATTAAACACCCACCGGCTACCGTGTTTTTTAGTTGTTATAAATTGAATATTTTTTTTGTTTTTTTAGGCACACTCAACATTTAGTGATCGACTTATATATTTATAAAGTATAACGGTATTCACATTATAACATTCATCTTCATCTTTATAATTTAACGAGATTACATTTTCTTAAGTTTTATTTAACCTACTATATCTCATTCGTTATCTGCTTCGCAGTTACAAACACTTATTGTATATACACTCACAATGTTTATAGAGAATGATGCATAATGAATATAAATTTTATAGAATTATAATTCATAAAACTCTAAATTTTATAATTAATAAAGATAGATATCTCATGGTGATACAAATTGCAAAATAGGGAAAAATTTTAACGTTTAGAAATGAAGGAAGAGATAAAAATTTCTTTTTAAACAACATTTGGAACTCTCAATATTCGGGTCAGTATTTATGAGACAGATGTGATCAACCGTTCATATTGATTTTAAGGGCTTTTTAAAGATCACATAACTAATATAACTCAAATCACTATGTTAATTTTTTTTACCTATTCTGTAATTTAACTAGAAAACAGTTTAATCTCTTAATTAATTTTGTTTATGCTACTATTCATATAATTTAACTAAAAAATATTTTAATGTTTTAATTTTCTTTATATCATAAAATACTCTCCAACGTCCAATTCTTTATATCTATCTCTCCACGATTAAATAATATTATATTATTCTCTCTGTTGGTTTCTTTTACTTAAGCTCACACACGTTTATGTGATTCTTTTCACATGTAACTTGTAAGACATGATGCGGGGTACATGGCTGAGGCTTTCTTTAGGCCCGGGATACCCCTCTCCCTCCCTCTTTTGTTCAGCAATGTAAATCTACCCGTTTTAAGACGCCCCTTGTGCCACACACATTTTCGTTTAATTTTGCCACTTTTGATGCATGCTTAGTATTTATGAAAGTGATTTAGTTTAGGCGTTTATGAATTGATGGTTTCTTTGCTCCTAGTTCATGTTGAATTTGGTTGTAATAATAATGTAATGGAGCATGACCGAAGATGGTGATGTCATCAAGTGAAGTGTAAAATAGAAGAAACTTAAAATAGTTGGTAGTAACTAATACAAATATGCATTTTATTTAGAATTTTTTATAAAATTACTATGTATTTAGTAAGAAGGCAATATTTTACTCTTTCTGTTAAAAAAACACAACATTGTAACATATCAATAACAACTATAAATTTTATTTTAACCTATTAATCGTAACATATCAGACTAAATGAAACAATAGAGAAAAGATATGATACAATAATACCTTAACGTATAATAGGTACGCGAATACCCTATATTCACGAAATCGATCCATGAAATCACATCCCAACATCTCGGAATCGTCAATACATATCTAGTTAATCATTGGTTCACCGAAAAAAAACAGTTTTGGATCGTTAATCGATCAATTTTTTATTTTTTTTCACAAAACCCGTTTGCTGAGCGTTTTAGGTTTTTTGCTGAGCGTTGTAGTTTTGACTAAGCGTTTTAGATTTTTTTGCCTTTGAGCGTTTTTGTTTTTGCCTTTAAGTGTCTCGCGTACCTATCGTACGTTAAGCAATTACTGAAGCAATATACGTAACACATCTTAAAATGTAGAAGTATATTACCGTATACGAAAAAAATATATATATATATATATATATATATATATATATATATATATATATATATTCCACATTTATAATTAATCCTTATTTTTTAGAATCACAAAATATATAAAGGAAAAAAAGACTAGCACAACGTAAACCATTTTTGGTTACATTATATATGTGTTAAAATTTTAGTAAGCAATTAATTAGCAATATAAAGACGTGCACGTAAGCAAAGAAATATCAATTCCCATCATTGTCCTAATGTTCTTGACTAGAATATACGATGATTCTCGTTCAATTTGTGGAATCGACCCTTTCAACCAATACATGTACGTCATAGTCTATACATGCTTCTGGACTATATATATATATATTCAGAAGATTACAACATACATATAAGACTGGCATCCTAGTATGCATGAATTAAAACTAAACGTAACTTATTCAACTTTTAGTATGTTTTGTTGGTGGAACCACGCATCCGTTACGTACCCTCAATGGCGGATGGATGTTATGTTGAGGGGGGTAAGTCACCCACTCAACCTTCAATAGTTTTATGTATTAAATAGATTTTGTAGTGTTAATTTGTAATAAAATATAATTAGTCCCCTTTTAGTGTTGTTAAAAAAGTAATTAGCCCCTTTTACCTTCTCCAAACTAGATGAAGAATGTTGTTTTTAGTTTTTCATTTGTGAGATTTGATTTCTTTTAAAGTAAATATGTATTTAAGTTTATATTTTCTAATTTATTCAGTTATATAAAAATGATAATGATTGAATTCATTATTGGAACCATTATTATAAATGAGGCTCCAGACCTAGTTTAGCTTATTTGGATAATCTTTATTGGGATTTCGTTGATGGGAAAAGAATTTTGAATTATCATCAAGATAGATAAGCGATACGGAGAAAGTATTGTCTTAATGGACCCTGCCAACCACGTAAGCATAACTTCTCAAAATGAAAGATGGGGAGTAACCACGTTGGTTGAAAGATGCTCTGTCGCGTTTGAAGATTGTAAAAACAAATTTGCATAATCGAATTGGTGAGGATTTTTTGAATCATTTGTGTAATTTCTATTGAAAAAGAAGCATTCAAAAATGTTGTGTAATTAACCGTTTCTAAAAAAATCATATCACATAGAAAACAATTGTAATAGGTATATTGATTTGTTATATTTAATGAAGTTTATCTTTACATTTTTACGTAGTTTATTTTTTACCCCCACTGAGTTAATGTTCTGGATCCGCCACTGCGTACCCTCCTTCCAACCAAAATTTCTATTAACATATGTTATAAACGTTATCGTTTTTTATAGTTTGACTGTCAGTAAAACAGTATAAAAGATATATATTTGTATAAGAGTGAACTGCAGTTTTTGTTCCTGTGGTTTATTCAAATATGCGGTTTTAGTCTAATAGTTTCAAATTTGCGATTTTTGTACCCGTGTTTTCATTTCACTTGCAATTAAACCTGGCCCCACTAACCCCGTTAAGTATGGTAGTTAAACCCATTAGCGTGCTCCTCACGTGAGGGGAAGTTTTTTCCTTTTTTCCACAAATACACACAAACGCCTCACGTGAGAGGACTTGCGAATTACTGTTGAGGTTTATTTTGGGAGAAAAAGGATAAAACTGCCCTTCACGTGAGGGCACATTGATGGGTTTAACGACTAGACTTAACGAGGTTAGTGAGGTGGGGTTTAATTGCAAGTGAAATGAAACCATAGGAACGAAAATCGCAAATTTGAAACTATTGGACAAAACTGCATATTTAAACAAACCACGAGACGAAAACCGCATTTTACTCTTTATATAAATAAAAAACGGGATATCTACATTTAGAAAATATGCGATAGACGACGCGGTCCCAAGAATATGAACTAGTGTCGATATGACAACGGAATAAACTACGGAACCGAAGCTAAGTCTTTGTTGTTGTTCTTTTCCCAAGTCATTCCTCTATTTCTTTCTTTAACGGCTGTGGATTTTTTCCTTTTTATTTCATTTAAATAGTCATACCTTGATGATGTCAAATTACGATTATAGTCGTAGCATCATATGATCATCATATATTCTAATATTGACAAAAAAAATATATAGTTGGATCAATATAGTCATTTTATACTTTGGATCGTGATATCAAATTATGTATGTTTTTCTAAATAAAGTAACATTGCTCACTTTGAGGACATCATTTTATGTGCAAATTTAAATATTTAATCATGGAACAACCCTTACTATTTTTACTTATACTCAAGTGGTTACACATTTTTTAATCGCAAGCAAGGGAAAGTTTTTAAATAGGCATGTGAACCAAAAATATATTCAATATAGAAATGAGAATCATTTTTCACTTAATGAAAAAATAGACCATTAAGATGGTCAGACTTCATTAGGTACCATTCAAGTCGACACTGAAAATAGTATATTTTAAATATATATTAAAGTTCAAATGCTAATCACAAATAGTGAAGGAGCCACATACAAGTTACAGGGTTCGGTCGAACCCGGTCCATTTTTGGTTTTATATATAACTTATAGGTATGATTTAACAAGAACCCAGTGTCACAAAATCTCTGCAAACATTTCACCGTTTGCTGGTGAAAAAACATGAACATGAAACTTATAGGCACGATTCAACGAGAGAGACAACGATGTCGTTTTATTCAGCTATCGTGTCGTCATTTTTGTGATATTATGAGTACATGTCATTTAAATTTAGAGCATCTATGCAAACTTTTTTATGTAATATGACTTTGTATTTTATTTTAATGGTGACGATGCACTTTTGTTATGATAGTGACATTGCATTTTATTTATTTGACCGAATGAATGACCCGGGCCCGTTCGTACCCGAAAACTTTGACGCTGAAAAAATCGAAGACTAAAAAATCCGGAACCCACAAAAAAATGTGGCTCCGCCACTTATATTTATAAAGTGTGATTTATCATATACAAGGTATTGATAGAGTAATATGGATTTTTTGATAATGGTTCTCACATTTTTACCAAATTAAAAAAAAATCTATATTAACTATTTCAAAATCCTTTAATAATTTAGTACTCCATATGTCCCATTATAAGTGTCATAGTTTGACTCTTCGAGTCTTTCTTTTTCAACATTGATCGTAAATATTTTTCTTCGTGTTATATAATACTTGATGAAAATTATATCAATGTAAAATACATTAAAAACCCAATCTATTCATATATTTTACATCAAGTATTATATAACACAAACAAAAATATTGTTTATCAAAGTTAAACAAGAAAGACTTGAAAAATCAAACTATGACACTTATAATGGGACGGAGGGAGTATAATTTTACGTTTCAATTTATCATAATTGTTGTACAAGTCGATGTTTCTTATACGTTATTAACTCATATTTTAATATTCCATAGTATAAATTATAAAATGATAAATTATTTGTAGCAAATATAATATGTTAGAAAGTCAAATATGATATTAAAAGAATAAGAAATGGTAGGTTTGAGATTAGATCTAGGCAGGGGTTGCGAAGTATCATGCATTATGTAGCTTAGAACATGTAATGCATTTAATGATTTATGATTGTATTTCAAGTTTTTCGTTTTTGTCAAAGTTCAAGTTATTTTAGTTATTCATTCATTAACTTCCATCCACGGTATTTATTTATTTATTTGTTGCTCTTAGCCAACCACGTTTCATTGTCGGATTCTAAAATGAGATGAGATCTTTGGACTATGTCTACCATCTAGATGTTTATGTTTATGAAACGTTCTCGCGGACCTAAGTGTTATCGCTAGATACTGGTTGGAGTGCAAACTAGTCGAGCCGCTCGCAAGCTACTAGAGTTCGGATGATAAAAAGCTCAAAAGGAGTTGAGAGTGTTCCTCAAATAAAGCTCGCCATGCGTGTATTCAAGTCTTACCTTTTTTAGACTTCTATATATTAGTTTTAGTGTTTATAAACTTCTCAGTCGAGCTTGAGACAAGCTTTGACTCGTTTAAGGTACTACACGAGTTGAGTTTAGGCTCGTTTAAAGTTTTTCTAATATATATAAAAATAATAAAAAATGTATATAATTTAATTAATAAATAATAAATGAGTTGAGCCCGAGCCGAACCCAAAAATTGAAAAACAACTACAAGTCAAGCTCGAGCACTCATAAGTCAAAATAAACTGAGCTCAAACTTAGTCGAGCTCGGGCTCGGCTCTTCTGGTTTACACCCCAAGATACCGAGATTAAGTGACCTTAGAATTACCTTTTTAATATTAGGTCATTTTTATATTTTATATTTATGAAGAGTGAGCATAACTCATCACATATATTTGAAAATGATCCAATAGGAAATAGTGTTGGGTCAGCCACTAGATGAGTTACAAATATTTTTATTTGTATTTACAAGGTAGATCTTACCAACGTCCTTATGGTATGTTGCTATACACTCATGACTCATACAAGTTCGAAACATTAGTTTACTTACTTGTCCATTGACATTTTAGTTCTCATAATACTTGAGGTTTCAGTTTAATGGAACTGAAATATGATTTATATTTCTTATTAGTGTTGTTTTACAAGATTCGTTGTAATTCAAATTTAAGTTTCAAAAGATAACGTGTTTTGTCAGTGAATAAATGAAATGCGAATTGAAATAAATTCCTTCATGTAAAGGAATAAGTATTTCTTCTAGCGAGTGGAGTAATTCATTCAAAATATTGAAATCACCCGTTTCTCACCATTGCAACCATTCATTCTCGTCATAATCACCATGCATCCTTGTTAGCACGCTTACTACTACTATCATCATCATCATGATGAACTCACTACCACACTTAACCCTATCATCGTCACTACTCATGTAGTCGTTGCCACCACCATCATCACAACCTCCGCATTCCAACTTTTCTAACAACTTACGAACCAAACATATTTGTTTTATTCAAACAATTGCGTCAAAGTCCGAATCATCTGATAAATATAATTCCGAATTTATTTGTTTTCTTCAAAATCCAACTTTTTTTGACACACTATAGATCTATAGCTAAATCAATCATCAAAATCAAACCAAGTGTACTTAAAGAGACGTCATTGTTTATCTCTACCAACGTCAAGCGAAGATTGCACACGTGAAGATCATATAATAGATGCAGATTAGTTAACATCCACTTAAATTACTATGCATATTTTGGTTTATGTATACGATCCTTCTAACTTTACTATCTTCATATTCATTGTCAAATTAGTTTTTAATTCTAAAAAATGTTCTTAAAACAAAGAACCATTGATTCTAAAAACACACCATCCAATCTTCCTTATTCATATATTTTTTTCGTCGTTTATTTTTGCCATCGTCCAATACTCTTTTTTCATTTAACATCATTTTTAATACACACTTTGTTTCCCATCTATGTCTACCTTTAATTACGACCACTTTTGTATTTTACCTTTGATGTTACAGCCACCTTTCATTTTCCACGATTTCTATATCATGACAATGACATTGCCCTAATCACATGTTTTTATTTTTGCACTGTGAAACATGTGAATAGAGTTTAAGTGGTCAAAATGGTATTGGCTCTTAGCATGACAAAACGACACAAAGTGATGATGGTGCGTATGATCCGGCGCAAATGTCGCCCTTCAACGTTATAAACGACCATGAAGCTATACAATAGGTAATAGGCATAGCATGTTACTGTTTTACTTCTTGCGAGAGTTTTCAGTATATTTTCTTAGGTTTCAGATTCCTTATAAAAGTATGGTATTAATAACGTTTTGTCTAAATGTGTATATGAACATACACTACATTCATATAGTTGCACTTAAAAAAATTAGGAGTGGCGAGATTAAATCAAAGAAAGGTGGAAGAGAAATAAATTCACCCCTATAACACACACACATATATGTGTGTGTGAGAGAGAGACTGAGAGAGAGTTAATGAATGTGAGTTTTAATATGTTTAAGATTAAATTTTAATAAATAATGCAGGAGCATCCGGTTCATTAAGTCTGTCCGGCCAGGCCCATTTCAAATGTTTATTTTGATTTATAAATAGGGTTGTTAGGTCTTTTGTTTAGACAGTTGATTGTTTTTTAATTAAAGTATTTGTAAGCTTTTAAGCTTGTTCACCGAATCATTCGGTTTGAATCGTTTGAATGAAATCAATGTGTTCTTGAGCCATTTGATTGCTAGTCGAAACTACATCAGTTGATATCAGAGCTCATGGTTGTTCAAATGGCTCTACGTGAAGAAATGGAGTTTTGCGAATTCTCCCCGGAACTGCATGTTTTCTTGTTCGAAGAGTCTCCGACCGAGGCATCGACAAGAACATTGGCGATTCACGTACTCGTGGAGAAGATCGACACCTTACCCGCAGAGTCGCCGACAAGAACAAATCCGAGATCTTGAAGCATCGACATGGAAGGAAACGGAACCGGAAGAACCCATCGGTGACGAGTTTACCGGGCATGAGGAGCATCCTACCCATGGAGATTTTATCTATCATTCACCTCCTTGTGTTGATAATTCCGAGGACGAAGAGGTGAACCCTTCCGGTGACGATTTTAACTATGATTCGCCACCCGTGTTTGATAACTACGATGATGATGAAGAATGTTTGTTTGTCCAAAATATTGTTAACGGAATTACAAGTGATGCAGTTACCATAGGAGGTGAGGTGCCATCCTTAGGGGGTTATACGGTGGTTGTGAGGCCATTAGCACTAAAGACAGCAGTCACCAAAGAACTACAATATTTTTTGCGAATTTTGGGCTCTTCCGAATTGAAAATTCAAGGTAAAGATAATGGTTTTAATATCGAACCTGATTTTTTGGAGTTGATTTCGGAATCAGTTAGTCAAGGTGATGGTGAGATTGATTTTTTCAAAGTTAGAAATAATTTACCTATTAATTGTGATTGCACGTGTGTCATGTGGCAAGAAAAAATGGGTCTTCACATTCTTTATTTAAATTTAAATAATAAGTGTGGCTCAAAAGTTAAAAGGTAGCTACGTGGGTGTGGTGGAGCCTTATTTAGTGATGTTGGGCTTCATGAAACATATTGGAATAATGGTGATGAAGCAAAGAGTTGCGAACAAAGATTAAACGGTTTGCGCAGCCCAAATGCAAGGGCCCTTGATGCTACTCAAGCCCAACTTGGCACCGTTATGATAGCCTAACGTCAACAGAATGTGTCACCTACAACGAATAAAGTGAACAAGAGACGCTCTAATACTCCCTTTGACCCGGGGCGGTATATGTTTAGAGTCGTGCGAGGCGTTTTGCATCGTTGAACTATTTGGACATGTCATGATGTTAATAAACGAGGAGCGCACTAATGTTCCATTCGACCCCGGAGGCAAAACTTGAGGACGAGTTTTTTTTAAGAGCGGGTGTATGATGCAGGAGCATCCGGTTCATTAAGTCGGTCCGGCCCGGCCCATTTCAAATGTTTATTTTGATTTATAAATAGGCTTGTTAGGTCTTTTATTCAAACAGTTGATTGTTTTTTAATTAAAGTATTTGTAAGCTTTTAAGCTTGTTTACCGAATCATTCGGTTTGAATCGTTTGAATGAAATCAATGTGTTCTTGAGCCATTTGATTGCTAGTCAAAACTGCATCAATAAATGTGTTATAAATAATTTTTTTGTCTAAATACACTACATGCACATATACTGATACATTTTCGGTTGGTTCATGCCCTACTCTTCCTTCTTCATGACATTTCTGTAAGTATTATAGTTAAAACAAAGCTAAATCACATGCGGAATAAGATCATCGTGCCATTAGCTATTACAACTTTAGTGATTAGTTATCAAAAATCTTTTAAATATAAGTTTTTTTTTTAATTGCTAAATGTTAAATTTTGACTAAATTCCTTAAAGTTGAAAGAAAAACTTGTTATTTGAAATAAGATTAAAAATCCTTAAAATTTTTAAAAATAAAAATCAAAATTTGTAAGCTAATCTATCACAAAATTAACTCAATTCATTCGCTCTAGAAAAAATCCATTTTAACATGTACTCAATTTTACTTTTTATACCAAATCATTCTATTTACTTTATTTTACCGCCACTAGTAAATAAAGTATTAACAATATTTTATTTTGAAAAAGACACAAAACTTTATGAAAACACTCTAGAATCATATCCCACTTATATTAACTAAAGATTGTCAACGACCACAATGATGTGTAACTTGAATAAAAAAAGGTAGAAGTGTAATTGTAGTTGGTTTTGATTAGAACTAAATTGACTATAACTTACCACATAAAATTTTATTCGACAAATATATGTTTCACGTGGTAGACGTGCCCATTAAAAATTCTGCTTCTTATGTCGAGCCTTGTGAACAACAACGTGTGATTATGCCTCATTATAGACTTAAAGATACACCTTTTGACTTATTTTTCAAAAGTCAAACATATGCTAACACTACTACACTTCTATGTACTTTCATCATTCTTACTCTATTGTTTGTCAGCCCCCGGAGTTGGTGTGTATGAAATGGCGGATTTTAGGGATCGCGTGTTCCCGAGACCTTTTGACTGATTTCATCGATTATGCAACGTACGGAATCGGTGGATAATAAGTTTTTGTGACATATTGGTCTCTACTATGTCAAGGAGTGTCACTTTTAACTATTTTATACAAATCCTGATTTTGGGGACCACGTGTTTTTGATACCTTTTGACCTAGGAAATCAAGACTCGGATCAGCTGATTTCATCGATTGTGCAACAGAAACGACGAGTACTAGATTGAGGATAATTAGTTTTGTTGATGAATTGGTCTCTACTATGCCAAGGAGTGTCACGTTTTAACTAGATTAGAAATCTTGGTTTAATCAAGTTCCTTTCATCTTTTGCATCATTATGCCACCAATTGAGTGAGGTGTTTGTTGACTTTCACCTTTTATTTCTTACTTTGGTTATCCAGATTCACTTTACGCCAATGGTTTGGGTTTGTGCCTTCTTGGATTACCATCATGAAAAGAATCTACAAATAATTTCGGCATTTTTATTTTTAAATATAACATCAAGGTAAAAACGATGTGAGCTATTTGAGAATTGAGATTAGCTTATTAAAATCTAAAATTAAGCTTGCCTCTGAGCTCAAACTTATACTGAAGTTCTTTAAATAAACCGGCCTGAGCTTCAGGGGCGAAGGATAGTTGGGGCCAGTGGTGGCCCCGGCCCCCTCCGTTTTTCTGCGTATTAGTATAAATTTACCCGTTTTCGCTCGACATTTTTTATACGTAGTGTAAATTTACCCGTTTTCAAACGAAAATTTGATCTCGGCCCCCTTCGTTTACAGTTTTTTAATGCGTATTTTCGTCCGGCCCCCTCAACATCTTCGTCCAAGCTTTGCCACAGCCGAGCTGCACACGTCGAGTTTAATTCAATGACCCCACACGAGTTCGTATTTATATATCTTTTACATGATATTATTGAACTTACATTTATAAAATATATAATACTTCATATAGGGCTAGGATAAAAATAATTAATAAATATATATTATGTTAAATATACAAGTATAATTATGAACTATGTGCATAAAACCCGTGTGCTACAACGGGCGAGAATTCTTACAGTTTCAGTGCACTCGTCATAACAAAAATGAAAGAGAATACTCAAAATGTAAATTCCTAATATGTTTAATGCGGAAAGAAAAAAAAGACCTAAATTGGTTAGTTAAATATTTGAGTTGCATAAAAGAAATATAATTGAGTTATATTAATAATATACAAATAAAATTTGAAAAGAGGGGGGAAAATCTAAACCGGTAGTTGTGTGTGTGTGTGGGGGTGGGGGTCAAAAATTTTAGATTAATCATAAGTTCATACGTATAAACCAATTAAATTTTTATCACCAAAAAAAGACCATAAATCCAAAAAAATAACATTTTCTTACACATAAACGACAAAAGAAGAAAAATTACAACTGAGCCCGACGACCTTTTCGGGCTCACTCGTTGAAGCTTTGTGGCGTTTACTCTCTTCATTAGCTTTATCAATATCGTTTTCAACCTTTCTTTTGAAAAAAGAATCAATTGTTTTCATCTTTCCCATATTTTTTTATATCTACAAGAAGAAAAATTTAAACATTCAAATCAGTAAACCCTAATTTAAATTGTCAATTGGTTCAGTAATCAAACATAAAAATATATAATTATATAAATCATCTAAACTAAAAATTTCACAACATCAAACATAAACCAATCGAAATAATAGATGAATGGTTCTGAACAAACCTTTTAATAGAGAAAAATAAATGACTAGTGATGATGAATTGATTATTCTCTATTTTGCCAATCGCCTCCTGCTGTTCTATAATTATAATCGAACATAGGTTTCTAGTTTTAAGATTTCAGCAAGAAATCAAGCAGCACTATGGCAGCTTCCCTAGTAGAGATGTTCAACGAAACTGGTTTCTGGACCCGAACCGGTGGACCCGAACCGGTTCCTACCCGTTTTTTGTAGGAACCGGACCCTATCTGATTCAACCCGATGATCCGTGACCGGTTCTTGCATTTCTGAGTGGGGGCGGGTAGGAACCGGAACCGAACTGGAACCGGTTCTGGAACCGAACCATCCGGAACCGGTTCCTAATCGGTTCTAGCCGTTGGATCGAATATAGCCGTTGGAAATCGTTTTTTTGGCCGTTTTTTGACCGTTGGGGTCAAAAATAGCCGTTTTTTGGCTCCCCCAAGCACCCCACTACTAGTATAAATAGGTATTTGGTGTCATGGGTTCATCACAACACTCAAAACGCAAACCCGAACGCAAAAAAATACAAAAAAACGCTATTACAACGTTTTGAGTTCTCTAATCTCTTGTTTTCTCTTCTTCTATATTCATATTTGTTGTTATGGCTACCTCACAATCATCGGTTGGTCAAGGTTCCAACGCCGAACCAAGTTTCGTTCGTATTGTACCTCATAATCGTAATCAAGAGATTTGGTGCAATTGGGATTTGGTTGAATTGAGTAACCATTCATTGAAGGCTCGGTGCAAGTTTTGTGGGATTTATTTAAACCCACTTTCGAATTCAAATTTGAAGAAACACATCGAAAAACAGTATTGCAAGGCGTTGAAAAAGAACGTCGATTCGCAACAAACGCAAATGGATAGTGAAGGCGGAATATTTACATACCAAATTGATCGAGTTCAAGATCGTATGGCGAAGTTTGTGATTCAAGAAGCTTTGCCGTTTAGCCATTTCGACAACCCTCGCTTAACCGCCATGATTCGAGATACGCTTCAACCACAATACACTCACGTAAGTCGTCATACTCTTAAACGTTATTGTTTAAAATTGTGGAAGAAGGCCAAAGAGGTACTAATTGCATATTTTGAAAATATAAATACGGGAATAAACTTAACTAGTGATGTTTGGTCGGCTCCACATGGTCTACCCGAATCTTATCTTTGTGTCACCGCTCATTGGGTAGACCCGTCATCGTGGGAAATGATGAAACGCACCATTGCTTTCGAACTCTTTGAGTATCCACATACGGGAGATAATTTGTTTGAAATTTTAGATTATGTTATAAAAACTTATAAACTAGAAAATAAAATATTTTCAATGGCATTTGATAACGCGTCGAATAATACATCGGCGGTTGATAAATTAAAATTAAAATATACGCCGATTTGCAATGGTGTATTTTTTCATTCAAGGTGTGTTGCACATATCATTAATTTAATCATGCAAGACGGACTTGCTTCGGATGAGGTTACATCGGTTATAAACGATTTTAGACTAATGATACATGAAGTTTTTAAGAAAAGTAAAAAAAGACAAATGGAATATAGAAAATTTTGTAAAGATACGGGAAGAAAAGCTTTGGGAGCTAATTGGGATGTACCTCATCGATGGAATTCCACTTGCATAATGTTTCAAAGTGCTTTGAAACAAAGAGAAACTTTACAAATGTTTCATTCTAGTCTTGCCGAGAATGATTTGGCAATCCCCTTTTCAAATGAGAAATGGGAAATTATCAATGACTTATCGACTTTTCTTGAAGTTTTTAAAACATCAACTACGAAACTATCGGGAACGTATTATCCGACAAGTCCCTAGGTTCTTTCGGAGTTATTTTTAATCGTTAACAATCTTAAAGAATTTGAAAATAAAAGTCCAATGTTTTCAAACATCATATTACCAATGAAGTTTAAATTAAAAAAATACTTTCTTGAATTGCCACCGGTTTTTACTTGCGCCGCCGCTTTAAACCCAATGTTAAATGTTACGGGGGTTGAATGTGTGATAGACGAAATTTTTTCAGCCTTAGATATGCATGAAGTTGACCCAAACTTTTCAACAGAGGCAAAAAATGATTTTAACTTGAATTTTAAATTTATGTATGACTTTTATTTAAATAAATATGGGTCACACATACACATGCCTATGCCGGGGGGGGGGGGGTCTTCATCAAGTTCAAGTGCTACTAGAGTACGAGATCCCATGATTAGCCTTATGAACATCGTTCGCAACGTAACGGCTAAAAACAAAGGGGTAACACCCCTTCAAGCGAACTAGGAAGGTATAGTGCAAATGATTACTCTACCGGTTTATCCGAAGAGGAATATGGCACTTTTGATGTTTTGGCTTGGTGGAAGGTAAAGGAAACCGAGTTTCCGATTCTTGCCACCATGGCCCATGATTTACTAACCGTCCAAGCTTCTACGGTAGCTTCGGAATCCGCTTTTTCTCTTAGTGGCAGGGTAATATCGGTGAGAAGAACAAGACTAAATTCGGAGTCGGTGGAGATGTGCATTTGCTTAAAGGATCACTTGGACAAAGTCCACATCTTCTGTGCGGGAGTGTTTCCCATCTGTAAGAGTGACGGGGAAAGATAGGATACCCAGGGGGTGTTTGTGCTGCCATCAAACCCTTCCATCGAGGCGCAGATCGTTTCCAGGCGTTCCTTGTCTTCGTCATCTAGCTTGTCGAAGAACTGCCTGTACATCACCGTTGACGAGGCGCCGTTGTCAGCAAGAGTGCGAGAAGTGATGTAGTGTCCCAGCTGGCTTTTGATGACGATAGGGCCTTCTTTGCTGGGTCCTCCTGGCACTCGCGGGAAGCGCACCTCAGCTTCCTTCCACGCACATGGTTCTGGCGTTCGCCTTTTTCTTCCTCTGATGTTACCATGAACCATGTTGATGCTGATGTCAACGGGCTTTCGTCCGTTGCCTCGGTACCGGTTGTCGTTCCGTCCTCCCTTCTTGATTGATGCCACCAGGTGTGCCAGTCTTCCATCCTTGACGAATGCTTCAACAATATCCTTCAAGGATGTACACTCTTCCGTACTATGACCTTTTGTCCCGTGGAAGTCACAGGATTTGCTCTGATCCGCATTAGGTCGGTGCCGGATCACTGGAGCTTTTGGCCACGGTAGCTTTTCAGTGGCAAATATCTCCGTGACGCTTTTGGTGAGTGGCGTCCACCGGTGCTTTTGGCTTGAAGGGTGTGTGTGATTTCTTCCGCCAACAAGAGGGTGAGAGCTGGATGAGGTGTCAAAGTTTACCCTTGACTGCCAGATACCTAGCTTCCTCTTTTTGTTCTGCCGGGCGATCCGGACATTGTTCTCTCTTATCCTCTGCGTGTAGAGGTGTGTACTCTAGGGAAGATCCCTTCCCAGTTGCTTCTCCGTCTCGGCAAAGCGCTTGGCCGCCGTCATGATGGCATCCCATGTTGATGGCATGCCATCCTTACCCGTCAATGTGCGGATAAGCTCCGGGTATTCGGCGCCTTGGATGAAAGCGGCGCGAACAAGATCTTCACTTACGTTGCCGAGACTTAGCTTTTTGGAGTTGAAGCGGGTGATGAAGTCTAATAAAGATTCATCCTCCTCTCTAACGCAGTTGAGGATCGTCCACTGTTCTTCAGTATATTTCCTCTGTTGGCTGAAGTGCTGGCTGAACTTGTTCTGAAAGTCCGCCCAGTCATATATGTGGTGGACCGGTAAACGATCGAACCATGCCCTGGCCGCTCCAACCAGAGTCATCTGGAACATATAACACCACGTGGGTTCCGTCCAGTTACTGACGGTTGCCCCCGCAATGAATCTGTTCAAGTGGTCGTCTGGGTCGGATAGACCATCATAAGTGCCAATGTTGGACATTTGCTTGGCACTTCTCGGGGCGATTGCTTCCGCAATGTCCCTTGCGAACTTTGACTTTCCTGCATTTGTAGCAGTTGGCCTAAAGGTTTTTGAGAAGTCACGCGGGTTTCTCTCCGCATTTGTTGGTTTAAAAGCTTCCCCAAAATTCCTTTTTGGCTGGAAGTCCGTTTCCTTACGCTTCCCTTTCGCCTTATGGCGAGGGTTTGCGTCGGTATCGGATTCTTCTCTCTCCTCGTCTGAGTACTCGCACTCGCTGTTCATATTGAGCTGTTGGCGAGTACTGCCGAATTCGTCCGCCTGTTGAACTGAACGCAAGCGTTCATCCAATTCAGCTTGGAACTCTCTTTGACGTGCTTCGGCCCACGCCTTCACTTGATCTAGTGTTTGGCGAGGGGCCCTCGTTCGTTTTTCCAACTGGGCATCAGTGAACCCCAGTGGAATATTTACTGGACTTGCCCCGGCTTGGGTAGTCGGGGTAGTGTTCGTAAGATTTGTATAACCGCCGGTGTTCCCCCCAGTTGCTGGGGTTGTGGTTACCGGGGTTTCTTGGTCGGTTACTGGCCTTGGGACCGGAGTAACGTTAACCATTTCTTCAGAAATTTTGAAAAAACTAAATTAGTTCTAGCTTTTATGCACGGATGGCGCCAATGAAGAAACACTAAGTGAACCCACGGGCAGATTATAGATAATCTGGGGGTTAAGTAATGTTTCCCACGAGGATGAGGTCCAGCAGAGAAGGTTGTTCTTCAGGGGACCTGCAAAACAGACACCGTAAGCTCGTCACTGAGAAGGGGGGGGGGGTTCCTCCTTGTGACCACCCTCCGGCGTGAGAATCAGACTAGATTGCTCTGAATATAAGTGTATATTAAGAGATTGCTAGATAAGATTGAGATATCAGATGATGTCCTTACCATTCCAAGGTGTTGGAGTATTTATAGCCGAAGGTAGGTTTCCTAGAAGGTACAGCCGGCTGAATAGTATTCCTGTTCTACCAACAGTGGACTACGCACAGGCCATGCTGGTTGGTGGATAGGCTACGGCCAACAGTAAAGGTCGGCTGTATACTGTTCCTTTACTGCCGGCTACGCACTGTTCCACCAACTGTAGGCTGCGCACGTCCCATCGTAAAGGTTGGTGAGTAGGCAGCGGCTAATAGTGACAAACAGTACTAGAGGGTGCTCCTCCTCGTATTGTTGTCGGTGAGCTGTCACCCTGTGATTGGTTCATGGGCTGCTCTGGTCAAATTGTCTGTCCCGCCCATACCTTAGTAGGTATAGTACGAAAGACCTTTCAGAAGCATACGGACTGGCTCATTTAGGCGGGAGTATTCCCGCCTTGCTCATTCCTTCATGTGACTACTGAAGTAGCGAATGCCTTGTGCGTGTAGCCTTGCTGTTAGTGCGGGTAGCCTTCCCTGATGGCTTGTATCCGCAGCTGCGGGAACAGGCGGGGTACTTCGCCATTGGGAGGCTTTCCCTGCGGGTACAGCTGGCGTACTGCGCGTAAGGTTCTCTGAGCATGGTGGGCCCTGCTGGAGCAGTTGGTTATTGCGCAGACGTCCCTATTCAAGGTGAGCAGTTAGAAATTTACCGTTTGGATAAAACAGTAATAAACAAAAAGAATTAGAAAAGTAATAAGTACTTCAATACTTCCAGATGTTTTTCAAGTATATTTTATTTAAGATGAATGACTCTCCAAATTAATAAACGACAATCATATCGAAAATTATTATTATATTCATAAATTAAGTAATTACTCTGCATTATTTAATCGTTTAAAAGGAATGGGAAGAACCGTGACGACTCAATCCCCGTGCATCATATAATTCCAAAAACTTTCTTTTATATTAATATAAAGAAGCAAATATTAATTCAAAATGATTTTCTTGTTTTATTTTTTAGAATTTAAATAAGTATTTTAAAAAAAGTGCTTTGAGGACTAAACATCAAATATAAATAGAAAGTTTTGCATTAAAATGTATAAGAAAAACAGTAATAAAAAAGATTTTTCAAAAGTTTGGTGTTTATTATTATTAACTACTCCCACAAGTCAAAAAATCCATTCATAATATGCCAAATGAATGATAATTGTGATTGTGTTTATGACTAGATATCTATAAGTTGTGTTTTAATCATTATGAGTCTTTCAATATTAATATTAAGTTGAAAGAAGGGTAAAGAAGGTATCAAAGTGTTAAACTATTAGAGTTTTATAATACCCCACATTAGGTAGCTTTTGAGACCTTGTGTTTTGACGTTTCATAGTAGAGAGAGATCACTTATGACTATTTAAATGTACATTTTATGATGGGAAATTTCAATGATATTTTTAGTGATGTTTCCACATATTTATGGTTAATAACTTGATTTTAACTTGTTATGGTTGTCAAGGTCGCCACTTAACATTTCTACGAATAGGGGTAGTATGTTATATTTGGATCGTATGGTTGTTGCTGGAAAAGGAAAGTCGAATATGATGAAGGCCGAGTTAGGAGTTTGGGATGTGGTGTGTGTGATGGTCGTTGAGGGTGGCGTAGGGGGCGAGAGATGGTGCACGAGGCGTTGGTAAGATTGAGAAAGGGGTGGTGTTTCCAAACTAATATTAGGTTTAATAATATTAATATAAATACTAATGATAACAAGAAAACTACTAACTTATAAACTAAAAGCAATAAAGCTAAATGGTGTGACATGAAGTGGTGACTCATTAACTACTAGATTAAAACGTCAACAAAAGTAATTCAAAAGTTAAAAATGTTACGTGTACTTTCTTTAATACGCGTCATTTACATTGAAGGGTACAAATCATTGAATCATAAGTTTTAAAACTGAAGTAACTCTACGAAACTCAACAGAAAGTAAATCTAATCTTGGTTAACAAGATACATGTTGTCCACCTCAAAATACATATAAAACCGAAAATTTGTGAGCTATAACCGACGCAATGTCTAATGCCATTATATGTTCATATACAAACATTTATTTTCCTAAAAATATAGAAGGATTAGGAGGTAAGTTAAATTTTCTTTTCACATAGGTTATGAATAAAATTATTTTAAAACTTAATGTATATAATAAACTTTATAAAGTCTCTCTTTAAGAATATGTGAGATTCGTAGGACATGCATTAACTATGAAAAGTATTGTTTAGTATAGCCCCTAGTCTAATTAAAAGACATTGATTGATATTATATGTGGTTGAGAAGACAAAAGAAAAAAACAAGAAATTACCAAACAATTTCCTTATGGCCAAGTGAAAGAAGCATAGTGTCCAACATTGACTTAAAACACAACTAGGGGCATTGTATTCTATTTTTCTTAGGCTTTTTAAATTCTTGTTCCAAGTCTTAACCATAATATTAAGAAATTAAGTTATATAAAATGTTAGAGATAATATATTCCAATTACCTCAATGGTAGAGCATTGTATTCCATTTATCTTGCTTTAATAAATTCTTGTTCCATAAAATATATATTAAAAAAGGTTACCAAAAATGTTGGAAGAAAATTTACATTCTAACCTCAATGCAATAGTTCATCTCCTTTTAAAAGTAATCGGTTTCTGAAAAGGTTATTGAAATCGAATCAAAAGTAAACTAATACCAAATTACCAAGTGACTATAAAATTGTTTTAGCATTTAAATGAGATTTAAAATTAGTATTAGAGAAAGTGTAAGAAATCTATATAATCCATAATAAAACTTTTGTATAAACATGTTGAAGTGTTGAACACTTGAACCCAGCAAAGTAAAAGCAAATTGGGCTCAGTCAAATGGGCTTAAAATGCATTATTATTGGGTTCGCTATAGTCTATAACAAACAAAATTGGTCTGCCAAAAGAGAATGGGCATATTGGATATTCATAAAGCACGTATGCGTTAGGCTTTAGAGCTATGACAGACCTACACCTTCGGTGTAGGTGTCCGCTGATCCTGTGAATTTCTTTTTAAGGTTATGTTAAAATCCTGATCGATCCTTATAAAATTTTGACATCGACCCTCTTCTGACTTTTGTAAATTTTTTCCTCGGGTCCGTCACTGATCTGGAGGTGCACAAACCGGACATAGGGGGTTCAGGTTAGGTTATGTGGTTTTCTCACATATGGTGGGTTTCCTTCCGAATGTGGTTTTGATACTCGGAAAATGGAGATGAGCGAGTGGATCATTGACCCGTTAAATAAAAATATAGATAAATACAAATAATAATAGAACGAATTGAGGACGTGGGGAAGATGATCAAAGCTTTAGGTTGGTTAGTTGATGAGTTATCTAAAAATGATGAGTATAATATACATTAGTCATTTCTTAATAAATTAACATATATTAATCAACAATTTTAATGAGTTCGACGAAAATGAAACCATAGTGAGGGCAATGCGAAAAAGAATTTAAACGAACGTAACAAAAGTGATCAAAAGATATGAACAAAATCATTAAATTCTTGGCCGGAAAACTCAACATTTTCATCCCAAACATCTTTACCTTGGATCATACCTTTAGAAACTTTTTTCTAGTAAAAGTCCCAATAATAGAGGTCGCCGGAACCCTAGAACCATCGTCAAAATCGGTTGGCGGTGCTCAAGTGGCGGTGGTTAGTTGGTGGTGAGTCAGTTGGTCATGGTGACGGTGTTCATGTTAAGTTTTCTAGTAAAATTTGTGACTTTTCCGACCAAAAATGTTTTTCCAGCGACCCGCAAGTAACGGCACAACGTTAACATTCTGTTAGTCGCTGACCATTGGGAACAAATACATTAAAAGATGGTACCTTTAGCAACCAATTCGCTAGTTGAGACCGAGAGCGACCAAAACATGATAGTTGGCAATTGGCATTAATAAAAACCAATATACCTATCTTATATAACTCCATAGTTCCCGCTCGCCTTTGGGAATTACCAACGAGAACTATTCTCGTTGGTAACTCCTACATGTTTTACAAAATTCCAAAAACCGATACATTTTGCAGTAAAACAACAAATTATTCCTTACAACAGTTAAAACCGATCAAAATATCTAAGAAAATAAATAATAAAAACATAAAAGATAACCTCAACTTGAAGAAGCAAGTGATTCATTTTCAGAAAGTAACTTAACCCTCTTGGTAAGATCTCTCATAACATCGATAATAACCGACTTCTTTTGGATTCTGAACTGTAAAGCGAGTTCCATCGAGGTAGAAACGCCTTGCTTTAACAACGTTTCATCTTCCATTATCTTTGTGGGAAAATGGCTGAGTGCTATTACACACAACGCAATTAGTGTACGAAGAACAGCCGTTTCATTTGCTAATCCGAGAGGAGCTTTGACCGAGAGTGACTTGAGTGTGTTTATGTCGTGTTTTTGTACGGCTTCTACATCGTTTGTTAAGAGTGCTCTCAATGCGGCCAGTAATCGGCCTTCTACTACTTCAGGCCCGCCTAGAGTTACCTGAAACCAACATGATAGAAATTACAAAAAATAAATAAATAAGCAAATAAATAAAAAATCTTGATATACAATAGTTTATAGAACTATTATAAAACTCGAAAGAGGATACGGATTTAACATCCAGCCCCTCATACCAACGCGAGTCATGGTTGGCTTGGCTCACGAGTCGCTCATTAACTGGCTCGTTTAAATTATACCCCAAATTTTAGTTTATAATAATAATAATAACACATAAATATATTGAAAAAAAAACAGAACGAAATATATATAATTAACTGAATCTGCCTCGCAATCTTTGAAAAAATGAAATATAAACAAAATGGATATATATGAAATTATAAATTCTCTAGATTATAAATTTTGGATGATGTGTTTTTAAAATTATTTTTTTCGCTTTTACATATAAATATGCGCAAAAAGAATAAAAGACTACAAATCAAACCAAAAAAAATTAACACACTGGCTTGAGCTTTTAACAAGCCGAGATTGACTTTTCAGCTCGTTAAAATAAACAAGCCGGGCCGAGCAGGCTTGTTTAACTTGGAGCTCAAGGCCAACGTCAAAAGCCACACGAATGATCCAAAAAGGAAAGAACTTTTCTATATATATCTTATCGTTTTGTTAAAAAAGTATAAGAAACCAAACAAGTTGGGCCTAATTTTTCACGAATTCCAAATCAATTTTTGAATTTAGTTGGTCAAAATTTGACCTTTAAGTCAAAAGTCTTATACACCCTTAGGAAGAAATAGTAAGCCAATAATGTTCAGAAATAATATTGAATATGCAATACTGGTTAAAAAAACCAAAAATACCCTCCAATAAAAAAAGTAACTATAAGCTAAATGAACATTTTGTTAATCCAAAAAGAGGATAATAACACCTTGAGAAGAGCTTGTTCACCCTCCAAATTCAACTTTGATAATATTTCTTGCTGCCAAGAAGCCGGTGAAGAAAAATTGGGGTTCGAAACGCCAGCTGCCATGCTGGCAGCACCAAAAAGACCTCCATCATACTTAAGTTCAATACAATCATAAGGATTAGATGGCACAACAAATCCATAATCTAGAAGAAAAAGATCATTGTTCAAGCAACCATAGTTAAGAGTCAAATGATCGCGTTCTTTGATATTTGTTCCTGCGACAACCTACGAAAACGAAACATCAAATTCAAATGTTACTTACAAATAAAGATATAGTTTGACTTTCAAGGTCAAAGTCAAAGCACTGTAACTAGCATCATATAATTGTTTTATAACATATCAATTACAAGTTAAGTGGAATAACAAAAATTTCACATAAAATTTATGAAGAATTCATATCAATTCAAAAGTTGAATAATAGCTTCTTTTAAAACTTTGACCTTTAAAGTCATATAGTTTCAAGAAAAGCTAATAAAGTAAAGTCAACATGTTCTAATTGTTTAATATCATATTAATCACAAGTTAAATAGAATTACAGAAAATTTACTCAAAGATTTGAAGAATTCATACCGATTTAAAAGTTGAATATTAGCATGTTTGACCCTAAAAGTCAACTAATTTTAAAAAGGATTTTGAGTAAAGTACGTGCCTTAACGAGCATCTTTGGATCACCTGAACCTTGTTCCTGAACAATTTCAGCATTTGGATTGAAGCTATGGTTGCACATATCAATTAGTGGAAGCATAATTGGAACATCACCATTAATTCCATGCAACCGGAAAGCTCTAGAAGAAACCGCTGACATAGACCACCAATGAAGACGCATCAACATCCCGCCCTCCAAAAGGGTGGTTTTGTAATTTCACATCCTCAACTTCACGTCTCACTTCTTTCTCAAAATCAAGAAGAAAACGACATCTCTTGTTCACCTATACGTTTGGCAAATTCGAATCATTTACAAAAAATAATATAAAAATGCCGAAAAAGTACATTCTTTGGGAAAAAAATACATATTTCAATAAAAGTGAGAGCCATCCGGCGGGAAGTTTGTTTAAGTTTGGTTATTTAAAAAACAAAAGAACATGAACACATGTCTTGTTCGTAAATTATTTGATAAACAACATAAACGAGAATCTTTTTATCCAACCAGTTAATAAATAAAAAAATATTAATCGAAATGTTGCAAAATTTACCTGGTAAAGAAGAGGTGCATACTGCAAGTTCTTAATATCATCACCCGAAAAGAAAATGGTAACGGTAAAAGCTTCCGGAAGGTTGCTGATGTAAGGCCACCAAAACGAACCCGTTTTTGCTCGTTCTTGAAGAACTTTTAATCCCAATTTCATAGCCCATAGTAGAGGTGCACAAATCGGTTTTTTTGAAAAAACCGGTTCGGTTATTAACCGGACCGGTTTTTTTTATCCAGAAAAAAACCGGTTCGGTTAATAACCGGACCGGTTATTAACCGGTTTTTAATGGTGAAAACTCAAACCGGCCAAACCGGTTTGGACCGGTTTAAAAACCGGTTAGAACCGGTTATTAAACCGGTTTTTTATAACCGGTTTTTAATAACCGGTCTAACCGGTTATCCGGTTTTTTTTTTTTTTTTTTTTTTTTTTTTTTTTTTTTTTTTTTTTGCTTTAGGGTTTAGGGTTTAGGGTTTAGGGTTTCGTTGTTAGCATTCTTTGCTTGGAAGATTAAAAACACATAACTTTCATTTATAGCTTTTACATTAAAAATACAAACATTAAATCGTTATCGCATATTCGTAACTCAAAAATACAAACATTAAAGAATGCTTAGACACGATTACATTAACAAGTTGATGTTTGTTACTCATTTTCTTCGCTACCCGATCCCGAGCTATTCCTTAGGTAATCGTCGTACGCGGCTTCTTCATCGGTCATTGGTTGAATGTGTCCTTGATTGACCTCGTCTTCATACAAGGCCGCCTCATAGTCCATTTCCCCCTCGAGTGAGCGTTGATGTTGTGCCCTGTCTAAAGAGTCCAAGTAATCCTTGTAGCAAATCGACATCTCTACAGCTGCTGGAGTGAGTCGAGTCCTCCTAATCGATATAACCCTGCCAGAAACAGAAAAAGCAGACTCCGAAGCTACCGTGGAAGCTTGGACCGTTAGTAAATCTTTGGCCATGGCGGCGAGGATCGGAAACTCATCCTCCTTACCTCTCCACCAAGCCAGCAAATCAAGACTTCTAAATTCATCCGGAGTCATGTGTTTCACAAAGTTGGTACCACCATACCTTCCAAGTTCACTGCTTGGGGTGTTTACCCTTTGACGTTTACCGGCGTCTTCCCAAATCATGTAGTACATCCCCATTTCAAGGTCGGTTTGGGATTGGGATTGGGCAACAGCTCTTAACGAGTCATGAATTTGGGAAGACGACCCGTGTTTTGTAAGGTAAACATCATACATGTTTGCCAATGTGGTGTTGAAATCATTCTTTAAAGTTTGGCTATGATAGGGGTTTTGATCGTCGTTTAACCCTAGCTCATCACAAATTTTTTCTATTAAAGCTTCAACACCACCAACATTGATGCAAGGGTTTAACGCAGCCGCACAGGTCAAAACAGCGGGTAGTTGTTGAAAATATTTTATAAATTTTTCTTTCATTTTTGCACCCATATCAAAATAAGGTGCACCCCTACAATGAATTTCAGTCAACTTTGTGCACATGACAGCAATTTTTGGTAAAGCAATGGGGCTTGTTGGATAGTAAACCCCGGATAAACTAGTTGTGCAAGATTTAAAAATTTGAAGAACCTCCGTAACGATCTCAATCAATAACCAGTTTCTAGGATCGTACGGTGCACATTTACCCCTACTTGACATTATTTGATGAAACGCAACTAGTGATTCTTTTTGTTGGATGGCTTTCTCAAACATATCACAAGTCGAGTTCCATCTTGTTGGACAATCCCAATTGGGCCCCAACCATTGACAATTAGCTTCATCACAAAATTTTTTGTATCTTGAAAATGTTTTATTGTTGCTAAAAACATCTCGTAACATTCTTTTAAAATTGTTTCTTTGCGTTTCGATCACGTTTAACCCATCTTGCACGGCCAAGTTGATAATATGTGCAATGCATCGGCTATGAAAAAACGCTCCATCACAAATAGGTTTATACTTTAATTTTAAATGGCCAACCGCGGCCGTATTGTTGGACGCGTTATCAAACGATATTGAAAAGATTTTATCTTCAATCTTGTATTGTCGAATGACTTTATCCAAGAGTTTAAAAATATTTCTACCCGTGTGCGGGTAATCAAACAATTGAAACGCAACGGTTCGTTTCATCATTTGCCACGACCGGGGGTCAACCCAATGAGCCGTCACACAAATGTATGAGTCGGGCGAACCATTAGGTACCGACCACACATCCGTTGTTAAGTTCACACCAGTTTGTAAGTTTGAAAAGTATGAAATTAGTTCGGATTTAGCGTCTTTCCATGCTTTAAGCATATCTCTTCTAAGGGTCGAACGACTTACGTGTTGGTAGCGTGGTTGAACATACTTTTGCATCATCTGCGTGAATTGAGGGTTGTCGAAGTGGTTGAAAGGAAGTGATTGTTGAATCACAAAGTTGCCAAACTGTTGACGTACCGCTTCAAGGTCGTACGTAAACACCGTTCCTTGATTCGTCATCTCCGGCTGCGAACTACTTCCGGATTCGTCCTTCAAGACCTTGCAAGAGGGCTTTTCTACATGAGCTCTTAAACTGGAGTTTGCTTCTTTGTTATAAAACTTCAAACAATGTTTGCATCTAGCTTTTTGGGTTCCGTTAGACATTTCGCATAGGTCGAAATGTTGCCAAATATCTTGGTTTCGTTTCGTGGGGATGACCCGAACGACGGTTTCTCCCGTGTTCGAGGCACCCATGTTGACCGATGAAGCAGCACTTTGGGAGGCCATGATAATCGACAACGAATTAAGAGTGGTATACTCGAGTATGAAATAAACGACTACGAAAGAAGAGCGTTTGGAGTTATAATCGCGTATGAAATAAACGTTTAGAGCTTTTGGAGTTGTATAATCAAGTGTGATCTAACCAATACCCAACCTAAACTATATATAGATGTTTGTGGGGGTTAAAAAACAAAAAAAACGGCAAAAAAAACGGGCAAAAAAAAAAAAAACGGCTATAAAGCCGTTTGGTAACGTTCGAAAACCGGTTTAACCGGTTAACCGGTTATTAAAAAACCGGTTAACCGGTTTTTTTTATAACGGCTATAAACCGGTTATTTTAAAAACCGGTTAACCGGTTTTTTAATAACCGGTTATTAAAAAAAACCGGTTTTTTTTATAACCGGTTACAAAACCGGTTTTGGCTCCAAAACGTATAACCGATACGTAAACCGGTTACGTAAACCGGTCAAACCGGTTTTTAAAAAAACCGGTTTTTAAAAAACCGGTTTTCCGGTTAACCGCCCAAACCGGTTCCGTAACCGGTTTTTTTTGAAGCCCATAGTTCCTCTGCCAAACGCTCCAAACGTCCAGTATTTATTCACAACTCAATATAGCCTAATTTATGCAAAATAGAGTTACTAACTTACTGTTAGGAACAAAGCGGCGCGCGGAAGCGAAACAGCACACACATGCACAACGATAAACACGCATAAACGAAAATATAAACGACACAAGAATTTAACGTGGTTCGGTCCCCGCGAGGGGACCTACGTCCACGGGCTGCAACTAGGTTTTCTTATTAGCTCAGAACCAAGATTACAATTACATGATGGGATATATATAATAAACAAGATTAGGGTTAAACATAATTAGGAGCCAAAACCGGGCCTCCTAATAAAACCGGCCCAAAGGCCTTCATAACCCAACAATCTCCCACTTGAAGGCCTTGCGATAAATTCCAGCCTGCCATCCAAGTAAATATAACAATCTCATTCATCCAGTAACTCTAGTAATCTTCAGTAATAGAAATCTACCAAGCCTCCAGTTCCAAGAACAAGCTAAAACTTCAACAAAAGAAGTTCTCCAAGCCTCTAGTTCTCTAGGAACAAACTAAGATTTCTACCAATTCACACCCTGGTTGCATCCGCCCTTCTCATCAGTTACCTGAAAGGCCTATTGAAGCTCCCGAGAACTCCAATCCGGTCATCCCAGACCCAGCCATGACAAAACTCGCCAATGACTCATCCTCAATCTTAACCGACTCTCACTTACTCACACAACCGGCTTCAAAGACTTCCAGAGGATAAACACTCTCCAAATCAGCAGACTATACCAGGAGAGATTTTCACATTCGGATTCCTGGTCCTCCGAACCCAACGTCCCTTTGGAAACGAACCTAGAACACACCGCGTGCTCCCAGTGTTGCCAAAACCCCGAACACGTTCAGACCTCCGAATACGCTCAAGCTGACATCCTCGTGGCTCTAGGCTTCATGTCTGCAAACTGAAACCCCTTAGCTCTACCTGATTCAGCGAGCCAAGACTTTATAACTCGAAAGTTGGTTCACTTCTTCCGACGATACAGAAAAAACTCGTATCTTCCAAAAGTCTTTAATTAAAAGATTCAACAATGCTTCATTGAAGTGAGTAACAAATAAAGCATACCATAATCTTGAACCCAAGAGTCGTCACCGCTTTCACTGAGTCCCAATGCATCAACCTCAGATACATTCTCAAAAGCAGAATTCCAAATCATTCGACATCGACTCTTAAAATGTCTCACCTCTACGCAACCTATCAAGTCGACTATGCCCAGCTCCCACTGTCTCTGTTATCCCAACCCATGCCACACCAACACTCCATGAGATGAACCCCACTCGTACTATCCCGGCAAATAACTTTACCCAACACGAGATTATGAACCTCTCAAATGGTGTACCACTGATCACCACCAAACAAGATATAACTTCACAATTCCAAACGAACAAGAAGTAATAATCACAGTTTCGAACCAGCTAACAGGCAAACAGCTATAACAACAGTAGAACTTTCATGAAATCAAGCGGTACCAAGGGTTCTATGACCGTACACACGATCAGTTAACTCAAACCCTAACCGAAAGATCATCCAAACGAGCAATAGTTTACATGACTTGCCACTAACCTCATTTTTTTTTCACTTATGCCGTCACCAGCACACCCGCTGGTTCCATTTTCTCCAAGTTTATCCATCACCAGTACTATATCCAAGTTCACATGACAAACCAATCAACCAAAATCCATAACCGTCAACATTCCGATCATAACCACCTCGTCTTCAGTTATAACAATAACAAACGAGAACAAATCGAAAACAGTGAACAGACACAACAAGGGCACGGGCCTAAACTTGACGATTGTTCAACAGAACACTGCCAAATAAACCGATTTGCTCTTGCAATAACCGATAAATCAACTAACTGTAAATAAACTATATAAAGTTACCTCAGACTAATCTCTTGCAAACAAATTTGAACCCGAACCTAAATGGTCTTCACAAAACCCGGTTCCCTAATTTACGGTTGATAATAAATAGTCAAACCCTAACTCAGCCTGACAGCCACCAATCTTGACTGTCGATCACTGATGAACACGAACCAGAAATTAACCCTGCGATCTCCAAGAGTTATTCACGGTGACGGACCTACCCAACCCTAATCACCAAAAAACAGATTCGAACCAAAACCTTCTGCGAAATCGTTACCAGTGCAACGAACCGTGTGTCCAACAAGCCAAAGCTCTGATACCACTTGTTAGGAACAAAGCGGCGCGCGGAAGCGAAACAGCACACACATGCACAACGATAAACACGCATAAACGAAAATATAAACGACACAAGAATTTAACGTGGTTCGGTCCCCGCGAGGGGACCTACGTCCACGGGCTGCAACTAGGTTTTCTTATTAGCTCAGATTACAATTACATGATGGGATATATATAATAACCGATAAAGCAACTAAGATTACAATTACATGATGGGATATATATAATAAACAAGATTAGGGTTAAACATAATTAGGAGCCAAAACCGGGCCTCCTAATAAAACCGGCCCAAAGGCCTTCATAACCCAACACTTACTATTACCTATAATGCATTCATAATTTGACACACTTTTTTCGTAGGGGTATACATGAAACTGAACAAACGGACACATAACCAAAAATAAAATCGAATCAAAAGCCGACAGTTTGGATTTACGTTTTTGTAAAAATCGGACTTAATTGCATGTAACAAAAACCCCAAAAAAAAAAACTGAACTGAAGCGAATTTATAGATTTTCATTTTGTATTTCTAGTAAGTAGTAACTTATAAGAATTTCATAAATATGTAACCCAAGCATTTTAGCCTGAACGTATAATAAATCAATTGATTATTAATTAACAAAATGCTCAAATTCATTATTTTGGGCCACGTTTTTTTCCAGCCCAAAAGTTTCAAGCTCAAATGACAAAATCAAACGAACATTTTTAACTGAAATTTTGGTTTTCAGTTCGGTTTTTGCCCAAACCCGACCCATGCACACCCCTAACTGTTATGGTTATAAAACCAATAATATTTTGGGGAATCAAAATTGCTAATTTATGTTAACTGACAAGCAACATATACAATCTTTAATCAATTACTACACCCAATTGTTGGATATGAAACCTCATTCAGTTACAAAGGTTGAAATTTAAGTCCAATTTAATTCAAAAAAAGGGTAGCGCTGCAGCTTGTTGTCCATTTGTCTTCCGTATGTAATCACTACTTTTCAGTTTTATTCGAATAAAGATTCGGTTTTTTCGACTTTTATTACATGCAAAACAAAACAAAAACATAAATCCAAACCGTCTGTTTTTGTTTTGGTTTGGTTTCTTTTTTTATAAAATTTAAATTACAAAAACCGAAACAAAAAAAAACAATACCAAACAGTTTTCAAAAATTCAAATAACTGAAGTTACGGTTTTTGAATCAGTTTTAACGCAAAACCAACCCAAACCGAATCGTGCACACACCCCTACATTGAAATTGTTATAATGTTGTTATATAAACAATATCAAGCAAAATTGGTGACAAAATAATATTTTAGACAACCTTAGGGGGTGTTTGGCCTAGCTTTTTTAGCAAAGCTTATAGCTTTCTTAGGGTTTTTTTATAAAATAAGCTTAACTTGTTGTTTGGTTTAGCTTTTTTAGCTTATGCTTATAAGCTTATATAAGCTAATTTGAAGATGGTTTTTAGCTTATTTGAAGAAGCTTATTTGTTTAAGGGGGTAAATTACTCATTTGCCTTCAAATGGTGATGGATTAATAATATTGAAGCAACTTATTACTAAAACAAGTTAAAGAACGATGAATTTAACAACTTATTAAGACGTATAATCAACTTGTAGAATATAAGCTAATCCAAACACTTAAAAAGAGCTTATCAAATAATAGTAAATAAGCTATAAACTACTTTAAAATATAAGCATGAGCTAAAAATATACTTTTCGACATACCCGGAACATGCCGAGCAACATTTAACAACCCGGGTAAACATTCATCTCCATCATCATCAATTCCAATCACCGGAAACTTCAAGGGTACATGTTCCGGCAAGGCAATTAAATTAGAGCCTTTGGGGATTTCATCAGAGGCCACTAATCCGAGTCCTAACGGGCCGGAATCTGCAATTCGGATTAAAGGGTGTACGAATCCACCTTCTTTTTTCACCCATTTGATTATGTCAGGTGGGATTGGAACTAGCCGTGGAGTTACGGCAGCAGCGGCGGCGGTGGTTAAACGGCGGCGGAAAGTTAAAATCTTGGTGGGTGTTATTGGGTTTCTGGTGGCGGTTAATATTATCTTGGTGGTTGTAAAACCCATCAAATTCGACATCTTTTTGGTGGGGTTTGAGGGGTTTCGAGCATTGGTGGTTTTGAGGTTGGAATGTGGGTAAGAAATGGAGTTTGGGAAATGTGCAAATGAAAACTTCAAGCTAAGCTCGGCTCGTTTTGATTTACGTCAGATAGAGCTTAAGCTCGGCTTGTTTGAAAGTTTTTTCTTTCAAAACTCAAGCTCAACTTGTGTAATTAACGAGTGCTAGAGCTTGAGCTTGTTCGTGAGTCATTTTTCAAGTTCAGACTCGACTCGTTTCAAATTTATTTTTTCTAAATTTCAAGCTCAAATCGTGTATTAACGAGAGCTAGAGCTCGTGAGCATTTTTCAAGTTCGGGTTGACTCATTTTAAACTTTTTTTTTGAAACTTGAGCTCGTCTTGTGTAACTTACGAGAGTTAGAGCTCGAGCTTGGCTCGTGATTCATTTTTTTAAGTTCGGGCTCAACTTGTTTATTATTTATTATTTAATCTATTTATAGTTATTATTAACTTTATATATTTTGTGAAAACCTAAAACGACATTAAGCTCAGTTGAGCTCGAGGGTAGTGGTACCTTAAGCGAGCCAAAGCTCAACTCGAGCTTAGTTATGTAGTGTGAAATTGATACATATAAGACCAATACTTGGTAAGGCTTGACGAACCTAAATGATCTTATCATACAATAAGCTTGATAAGGCTTGATTTGTTTCAATATTTTATCGATTTGATATCATGTAATTCACGAGCAGTTGGACTCGTTTACACTCCTATATACTAGTGTATTTAGGTGTTATAGTCATCAGTCAAGCCTATTATGAATTTTCAAATTTTGATAATCATTTGTTGGTTTAAATCTATGTTATAAACGAAAGTAATTAAATAAAAAAAGCAAGCCTTTGAAAATAGTGAGTAATTTAGTCACTTGTCGGTTGTCATGGGTTGGTGTTCTATTGGGAAAAGTAAAGTTTTTAAAACACCAAGGAGTTGGGAGGTTTAAGATTCAAGTCTTCTATATAGCAGAAATTTGTCGTTAAAAAAATGTAAGTAATCACTTTTGATTTCAGGGTTTTGACGAAAGAGATTTTATCTTTGTTACGCTAGTGATCTTGCTCCTAACTAACTTCAATGAAGTTGAAATCAACATGGTTTGATTGTCACGCTTTAATGCCATCTTACAATTGACTAGTGACAATAATCTTCAAATAAAAACAATTAAAGTGTTTATAACTCTAAAATCATTTAAGGTAACAAAACTTTAAAGTGCAAAATGATCATGGGAGATTTAGCATAGCATGGTAGTCAAGAGTATGATTTCTAAACGAGTTGAATCCATGATATGGAGCAATTCAAAAGTGAACTTGTGACTCTAATGAATAAAATGTGGCGCAATTGATCATATCATTATCCACACTGTTGAAAATGGGTCGCATATGAAGCGATCTCCATTGTAGCTTTTGTATTTGCATTTATCGGATGTTTCGTGTGAGACTTTGAGGCGTAACATGCTCGAACGCGAACATATGTGAATATGCATCACGCGTGGATGGGTGTTTGTCATGTGGGCACATAAGTGTTACGCATGCCATTATTATTCTTCTCATAATTCTTTGATACAATGTCTTTATTCCTTAGATAAATATATTAAGAAAAAAGATCCAATTATAATAAAGAGGTAGATAAGCGGGCAACAAGCTGCGCCGCCACCCTCTTTTGAATGACAAATCCGATTATACTGAAAACAAAGTTATAGTTATTTGACGTCGATAAGTTATTGTTAATATATAACCAGTACTTAATTTCTTTGATACAATGTCTTTATAAATTTTCTTTTGTGGGGATATATTGTCACGTGGGGGTGTTTGTTGGTAGTGTTGATTGGTAATTAGTAGATCCAATATCATTATTATGTCAATTCAGTGCATGTATGATTATCATATCTTTTATTGTCATATAGCATGAGCCGGTATATGTAAGTCATTTAAGTAAGTCATTTAAGTGACTTGTAACATTCGGCTTTTTATAGTTCATACCATTCAATATTGTCCGGTTTACCTACATGACTTGTAACATCTGGCTTTTTATAGTTTATACCAGTGTTTTAAAAACCGGTTAGGCCGGTATTTTGAAACCGATATTTTTGACTGGTTATCTAGAACATCGTAGCGGCGTTTTTTTCTAAAATACCGGTTTTTACCGGCAAACCGGTTTTAAGTCCGATAAAATTTTAATATTTGTGACCCATATTATTTCAAAATTACTTTTAACCCAACAATTAATATTCAAACATGTAATTTTAGAACTAATTTTTAAAATTGAGTGCTTTTGCATTACATTTTTAATATCTAAGGGGGTGTTTGGTACAGAGAATGGAAAATGAGAGAAAATAGAAATGAAAATGGAATTGTAGAGAAAGAGAATTGGTATGGAGAATGAGAATCATTTCTCTTATTTGGTACACGAGAAAATAAACAGAGACCTCTTCCATACCCAACCCCACCTCCACCCAACCTGACACCACTCACCACCGCAGCCCCACCACCACCACAGCCCTTTCTTCAACCACAGCCCACAACCACCGGCTGCCGCCACCAAATCCCCTTCTTCAACCACAGTACACAAGAAATTAAAAAGATTCAAAATTTTGGAACATAAGATATAGAAAAAGGAGGCTCAGATCTGTCATCACTGCCTCTTTGGAGATTTTGTGGTGGTGGTTGTGGTGGCGATGATGATGATGATAATCAGAAGCCACCTGCGACCACCGCCGATTTCCACCACCACTGTCACCCACCTGCGACCACAATCACCCGACCATCTGAAAACCCTAACCTACCACGAACCACCACTTGAAACCCTAATCTCCGTTCATCCGTACCACCTGCAACCTACAACCGGTTACCATCTCTGTGTTCACCACTGCGAACAGCGGAGACGGGGTGGTGGTTGCAGACTTGGAGACGAGGTGGCGGTTGCAGACTTGGAGACGAGGTGGTGGCCGGAGACGGGGTGGTGGTCGGAGACGAGGTGGTGACATGCTATGAGGAGGCTGCTGAGAAATGGATTTCTCTTTGTTTTAAAGAGAAATGGAATTCTCTAGTTTTAGAGAAATAGAAATGAAAGTGGAAAACAAACAAAAGAAATATTTCTAATTCCATTTCTCCCCAATCAAATCCCTCTACCAAACACCCCCTAAAAGAATAATCTTACATATGCATATATGTGTCAACAATTAACTTTTGGATTATCTTTTGTTATAGGAATCATTTAGTTTTGGGTTATTTTTGGATTGAAGTTACATTTATTATAAATTATAAGGTAAACTATTCAACCAGCTGAACCTTGCGGTATAACCCGGTTCAACCCGGTTCAACCGGTTGTACCATTTTTAAGCCTAAACCGGTACAAGTAAAATACCGGTTTTTAAAACATTGATTCATATCATTCAATATTGTCCGGTTTACCTACAATAAGCTTATGGATTTATTTTGGTTGCTTGAGTGGAAACACTACAAATGACCACCCATCGTGGATTGTTCTCACTCATGCATATGATTAGTTGTAGAGTATTTATCTTATCCATAGTCATTATGTCTAAGTCTATGTTCTCTTTGACATTACAAAAATGATGTATGATTCGTCTTAGGTATCTAAAACACCATTCTAAGAGTTATCTTTTCCGCCGAGGTTCGTCTCATCGTCATAAATAGAACCTAACATAAGTTGCTCTGATTGTAACATCCAACACTCCATACCAATTAGTATGTGGTGATCATAACCATAGCACTAAGTATTTTGTAAACCACATGATCACATATCACTTGACACGAAACTGACATCGGACGTGTAATCGACACATGATGCGCAACCAGCAACGGGTAATCTTGTATAAACTGAAATATATATATTATGTTGCTCAGTACTTTGCGGACTCTTTTGGTAACAAAATCAATATTAAAAAAATTCTCTAACCATATTACTTAACATATATTTTGTTTATATTATCTACTTTTTCTGTTTGAAGCATTACATTAATATTATTATTACAATTTCAAATAATAATTAAAATAAATAGGGTGGTTAAAGGGAATCTTCATTAACGTCCATGTTTTATAAAATTAACAGGGAATAAAACAAACATATACGAACCATTAGAAAAAAAAGGTTTGTCATTTAATTCCACATGAAACAAAGAGAAATATCTAAAAGAATAATCTTACATATGCATATATGTGTCAACATCCTTTTATAATGACATATGTTAAAGAATAATCTACCTAAATCAAGGTTATGGAGTGTTTATGTCTTCATAGGAATATGGTATCAGGACCAAAAGATCCTACTAAAATAGTCAAATGTGATAGCTTTAGTTCATATTAAAGAATCAAAGTGCATTACAAGTTTATTAAATTTTGAAAGCTTAAACATGATATGATATATGAAAATACAACTGGATTGTTAAGGATTTAGATTTTAGGGGTTAAACTATTGAAATCAATTAAATTTTCAAAACTCTACTCGTATGGCACGTTGTAACATGTTAGTCTAAAGTCTAAACATCATAAGCTTGTAAAGATCTTATACTGTGCGTTTTTGCTAAACATAAATACATAATCACAAAAACTATATATATAAATATAAATATTAAGATTAAGATCATTTAGGTCTTTTAACACCCATGGTTACAACAATAAACCATTTTTTAAAACTTTCAAAAGTGAAAAACAATAATGGGTAGACAAATATAAAGGTGCAAATCCTAACCGCTTAACCAAAACATAATAAAAACTGATATAGTACAAACCAGTTTGTAACCAATACTAACTATACGTTATGATCGGTTAAGGATTTTCATATAATACTAGAAAACTAATAAATACATGAACTAAAAAGGTAAAATTTTTACTCAATAGGAAGAGAGGTCAAATATAAAAGATAATGTTTTTTTTCTAAAGGTGCAAATTCTAACTGCGTAACCAAATAGAATAATAATCGATATAGTACAAACTGGTTTGTAACAAATATTAACTGTATGCTACAACCGGTTAAGGATTTTCACATAATACTAGAAAACTAATAAATACATGAACCAAAAAAATAAAATTTTATTTAATAGTAACCAAAATAGAATAATAACCGATATAGTATAAACCGGTTTGTAACAAATATTAATTGTGTGCTACGATCGAATAAGGATTTTCACATAATACTAGAAAACTAATAAATACATGAACCAAAAAGAGAAAATTTTTACTCAATTGAAAGAAAAAGATCAAATATGAAAGATAATATTTTTTCAACTTAGGAAATCTTTAATCCCAAATTGTTTCATAATAATCCCATTAAGGCATTAACAATAAATAATATTCAAATCAATTAATTAAATCTTGACCCACTCATCATCATGACTTTAAACTCATCAAAACTAATCATACCATCACCATCTTGGTCAACGCCGGCGATCATTTTCCGGCACTCTCCGGCGGTACACTCCTCCCCTAAACTCCCCAACACCTTTTGCAACTCATCCACCGTAATCGACCCGTTTTTATCCACGTCGAAAACCGAGAATGCGTCCTTCAAATTCTCCAATACCTCATTCGAATCGACCCCTTTGGTATTCAACTCAATGAACTCATTCAAGTCGATAAACCCATGGCCGTCTCCATCCGCCTCCACGATCATCTTCTCGAGCTCTTCATGTGTCTGGGCAATGGCCCATGCAACCCATGATTGATCCCAACTCTGACGACGAGATCTTCCCGTCGCCATTTACATCGAATTTTTTAAAAACTTGTTCTAGTTCCTCAACAGATGTCACTGGGGGCGCTGACAGCGCCCCCAGTGGCAGTGGTGACAATGGTCCGGGTTTTTTTTTGGTTTTTCGGTTGAAGAGATTTTTTAAACCCATGATTGGTGAAGTGAAGATGGGTAGATCGATCTCAATCTCTCTCTTGGTGTTTGTTTGGTGTCATGATTGTTAGTATTTGATAGGAATCATGAGAGGTTTGTGAATGTGAGCACACGTCCGTACAATTAACAAATTCTAAACTAACTTAACATACATACATGCCTCCAAGTAGTTCGTGTATATATAATTTTTTTATTTATTATTTTTTATGTGTTATGATAATTTGGAGGGTGTTGGGGTATAGTTTTGTAATAGATTACATAGGTGTCCATGGTCCGGTTCAGTTAACATAATTGGTTTTAAGTTTCAATCTAAGTGAACCATTGAAACAACTAGATTGTTCGAATCTCAAACCGACCAACTTGCTTTTGTTGAAATTGTTTGCTCAATTTCTACCGATAATGAACATGATAATAGTGACGTTAGTGCCATCTTGCGGTTTTGAATTACTTGTTAATGTTTGGTAACGAATTATAAGAAGGCGTGGAGCACACACTCATTTAATATAATTGTGGGTTCGCCCCAGATCATGGGAGGTTCAGGGGGGGTCCGCAAGGTCAATGCGATGACTGAACGAAAAATGGATCTTTAAACATCTCTAGAACTCAACTACTGATCAATAGCAACTTAATTGGTTATCAAACTTCAATAGCAAACTAAAGACTAATATTAACTTGGTTATGTAGTAACAACTTTGTTTATCGATATCAAATGAGAGACGGTAGCGTCTTTATAATTTGGTAGGATCTTGCAACAGGGTTGTTGTCGGATGAAGTTCTTAATGTAACTACAACATTTACACCCTAACTTTCATTCCTTTTCACAAAACGTTACGACTTTCCACCCTAACCATTGTAATAATGCTAATAAGAGTATCATGTGAGGATCTGGTTACTCACGAGGCCGCTCTATGCGTTTGATTTGAAGTTTCATCAAACATTCTTCCATTTTGTTACTTATAACTAGTTAGTTATAACTATGGACTATAAATAGTTCATTTGTGGTTCATAACATCTTAGAATGATTATATTCACATATAAACATACTTTACATCATATTTATGCCTGTCCATGTGAATTGTGAATCTTAGAAGGAGTTTGGCCTAAGAACCTATAACAAATTATAATTGTGGCTAACGGTGTTTGTGGATCACAATAGTCAAATTCTTAAATTTGTTAAAATTAAGTTTTGTAACTTTATAAAAATGATAATTATAGACATGCAAGTATGCAACACACATAGGCAAGGGAATATGGTCCAACTTAAATTGTAGTTGTAAAGTATAAGAAAATATTTGTTTTTAATATAATAATATATTATAAATATCATATATAATATTTAATTGGTATATTAAAGACTTACCTACCCATGTGGGAGAAATGACATACAAAAATCTTAAGGTGACTCATGTTTCTTTGGAATTAGGCCCCCAAACTTTACCCCAATATTTTATCTACTGCCATGTTTTTTTTTCCTTTCTTTTATTCATATGTTACCAAAAAAGTAAAAATAAGTAATTAGCTTTTTTATTTTTCTAAGTCTTTTCTTTTCATTTTATTTATGTTTATTCACTTTCATGGTTTTGGCCTTTGGAAAGGAGAGACAGCCACCGGCGGAAAATGGATCTATATTATTTTTATCACTCCCCGATTATTGGCGCTCATGTGTCGACCAAAGTTTAAACGGTTGAGAGTTTAGGATAAACGGGTCGACAAGTTAAACACGTGTCTAAACGGGTCCAACTCGCCTAATCTATTTATAACACACACATAACACGTTTAACTAATCGTGTTAAAATGGTTAATATTCTACAGTCTATGGGTGTCAATCATGTCGAGTTGGTGGGTTGATAGGTTTTGGTTTGAGGTTAAGTTGTTCAATCCTAATCCGACTATGTACTTTTTCGTTTTATGTCTTGTCAGAACCATTTAAAATCATTTTGCGTTATAGTAGACATATTTTTTGTTAATTTATGAAAATATGTAACATAGAATGTCCTAATAATAATTAGTTACTCCTTTTGAGTGATGGGCATTTTTGTTGACAAATCGATCCGACCAAATACCATACTCACCGATATTCATCTTTCATGTTTTCGGTTTCTGTATTTTCAATTATAAATATATTTTTTTATACGGTACCGACCTCATCTTTACTTTTAAATGTTAACTTTAAAATTTGAACATTTTAAATCTTTAAAATCTAAACAATAACTTTTGATAAACCGGTTAACAGGTCAACTCACGTATTAAACAGACTTTGTTCCTGCTGAACCGTTCTATAAACAATTAACATGTCAACCCACGTCTTGTTATCTTACCCAAAACCTGTTTTTTCATGCCGCGCCAAGTTTTGCATCCCTGAACGACACGACACCCTTGAAACATGTTTATCAAAACAACAAAGCTATCGAACTTCTTTCAGTTAATCATGTTTAATAGTTCGCGTCGTGTTATTTTATATTTTTTTTACTTTTTTAAGTAATTATGAGGGTGTTTGGGATTCCTTATTTTAGCCTCCTTATAACTTCTCCATAAAATCATTACGTGTTTGAATGAGTTTAATGTTGTGAGAACAATAAGTCGGGTTTTATTTGAAAGTTGTTATCTTTGAGGTTTTTTAAGCTATGTTCTTTAATTTGTAACTTATGACTTATTAAAAAGGGAAATAGTAAGTTATAAAGATGGAATCCCAATTCCCAAACACCCTATGTTTCATCATGTTTGACTTTTTGAAGTGAAAAAAACTATCGTAATTTTAACTTTTAAACCTCCACCGCCGACGTAAACTTACCGCCAGCAACCCCAAAACCTTAAAAAAACACAGACAGTAAAAGGCGTCTCGATCATGTTCATGTTCATGTTCATGTTCATGTTCATGTTCATGTTCATGTTCATGTTCAACCCCACTAAACTAATGACAAATTAGTGACGATGAAAGAAATTAATCTAAAACACTCAATCCTACCCCACACTCAATTATTGGTCTAACTATTCACAATTATATTATTAATAACAATAATAATAATAAAGCAATACTTCGGTGTAAGTTCTTCTCACCATTGAATCTATTAACCACATACAAACTGATAATAATAATAATAACATATGGAACCATCATCATCATTATCACCGAGATCACGTAAATTCATCTCACGCCAGTCGTTTTTCTCAGCCGTCCGATCAGGCGACGTGGAATTGGTTAAACAGCTGATAGTAAACGACGGTGATGAGTCCGCGGTGACGGGTTTAATGGCGATGCAAAACGACGCTGGAGAGACCGCGGTGTATATCGCGGCGGAGGGTAATTTTGAAGAAGTGTTTGATTACTTGATCAAGTTTTGTGATGTTGAGATTGTCAAGATCAGATCGAAGGCGGATTTTAATGCGTTTCATGTTGCCGCACAGCGAGGGTATTTAGGTAATTTTATTCTAGCTTTGATACCATAGCTCTGATACCATGTAAGATAGTAAAATAGTTAATTGGTTATTAATGAGCAGGAATGTCTTGACAAGACGGAAATATTAATATTATTATTACTGGGAAACCGAATTTTATTGTTATTTAGATTTTAGAGCCCCAAGTTAAAGATCCCTAATTTTAGGGATCTTTATTTGTTTTCTTTATATAATAGATATTCAATTTCGTGATTTACGATGTTTTCGTGACCGGACCAGAGGTTCGGAATCGAGGTACACAAATTGGTTTAAAATTCTAAATCGGTTAGGATCGAAACCAGTTTGGTTTGGCCAACAAAAGTTAGAATCGGTTTATGATTGGTTTAGGTTCGTGTTAGAACCAGTTTCTTGACCAGGTTACAATTGGTTTCGGTTCGGGTTTTGACCGGTTTTGGTGGGTTTCGGTTTGGTTAACCGGTTTTGGTGGAGAAAATTACAAACCAGTTTCTACATAATCGGTTTCCAACCGGTTCGGTTCCAGATCGATTATTGGGTCGGTTCGGTTAACTGGTTTATTTGCCCACCTCTAGTCTGAAATAGGATCAACTCGGTACAGAAAATCCCGAACCTGATTCTTCCAAACAACTTGGCACCAGTACCAAAAGTTTTCGGTTCAGTATCATCAGTACCGAAGACAAAAGTTATGTAAATAGCGGTACCAAATATTCAAAAATTTGGTACGGAATACAATACCCGTACCTGTTTGCTTATCCCTAGTACGGATCAAGGCACTTAACCGGTCCAGTTAAGACTTTTTGAACGTTCTTTATTTGAACCGATCCACTGGACCGATAAACTTGACAGTGTGATCGGACTGGATATCCAAATTTTTTTTCGTTCGAAATCTCATTTGTTGATTCCATATTTTATTTATTTATACAAGTTAACGTTTTATTAAAATTGTAACTTTACATAAAAACATAAAGTATTGTGTATTTTGTTTTGTAACAAGTATATAGGTTCCAATTCCACAAATATTAACATACTTGCTTGATTAATTTTATAAGTTGCGTAATTATTTATTCCCCTATCTATATACATAATTTTAATATTATTTATGATGTGACCGCGTTCTTAAATTCAGTCAGTGGACCAGTAAGGCGACCGGTTTGTTGCTCACTATATAAAAGAAATCATAATGTAATGATTCCAGTATTTAATAAGATATCATTTTTTTTTCAAATGCTAACAATGTTTGCTATTACAATGCAGGAATTGTTAACAAGCTTTTAGCTTTATGGCCCGAGCTTTGCAAAGTATGCGATGCAAAGAAGACGAGCCCGTTGTATTCAGCAGCCGTTAAAGATCACCTAGACGTCGTGAACGCCATTCTAGACGCAGATATTAGTTGCATAAGGACAGTGAGAAAGAATGGTAAAACTGCATTGCATAATGCAGCAAGATATGCTAAAACAATAATAGTTAAAACACTTATTGAACGAGACTCGGGGATCGTGGCGATTAAGGATAAAAAGGGTCAAACCGCACTTCATATGGCGGTAAAAGGTCAGAGTACCGCTGTTGTCGAGGATCTATTGCTTGCGGATCACTCGATATTAAATGAACGTGATAAGTTTGGTAACACCGCGGTTCATATAGCTACGAGGAAGTCCCGAGCACCGGTACTTTTTTAATATTGTTGCTTATCTTTATGTCATGTGTCAGAATATTCAATCGTGTCAGGTTGACGAGTTGACATAAAAACACGGGCCCATATTTTTATTTGTGTCAACAAAATTAATCCCAGCCTCCAGACACTTAAAAGTGTGTAACTTGGACGCGATCTTTTTAACCCGTTTATCTAAAAGTGTCGAACGGGTTGCAAGGTTGGCGGGTAGTTATTTGGTTATAAATGTGTTAATCGAGTGGATAACTTATAAGAAAAGTGGGTTAAGCGAATCACAAACGGGTTAGTGAGTTGACTTGTTTAACAGGTTAAACAGGTCAACCCGAACACGACCCTGTAAAGCAAATAGATCAACCCAAACATGACTCGTTTAACCCATTTATCTAAACGTGTCAAACGGGTTGGTCGGTGGGTGGGTGGGTAATAATCAAGTTGTAATGGTGTTAATCTGGTTGATAGCTTGTAAAAAAGTGGATTAAGCGGGTCATAAATGGGTTTACGGGTCAACCTTTTTAACTAAAAAGGTTAACCGCGTCAACCCGAGCATGACCCATTTTTTAAAACAGATAGATATTCCAAATTTCCAACCAAAAACATTTTATTTCCGTATTGTGTTTGGGTCATGTCAGAAATTGCCACCACTAATTTAGAGTTGGCGAAAGGGGCTGGTTGGGTGACGAGTCAAAACGGGTTAGGTTTTCACTTTTTGTAAAATGGTTTTATTTAGAACTTATTCTAAAATTGTGGGCTATAAACTGTTCAGATTGTAAGCATGTTGCTAGGATTCACCTCAATAAGTGTCAATGTGATCAATCATCGACAAGAAACCGCAATGGATATAGCCGATAAGCTTAGCTATGGCCCGGCAAAGCTAGAAATCATGGAAGCCCTAACCGAAGCGGGTGCCAAACACGCCCGCCACGTTGGTAGAATCGACGAAGAAATGCAACTTAAACGGACCGTTAGCGACATAAAACATGAGGTCCATTCACAACTCTTACAAAATGAACAAACACAAAGACGGGTCTCGGGTATTGCAAAAGAACTTAAAAAGATTCACCGAGAAGCGGTCCAAAACACTATCAACTCGTTGACCGTCGTCGCGGTTTTATTCGCGTCGATAGCTTTTTTAGCGATCTTTAACCTCCCGGGCCAGTACTTGAGCTCGGGTAAACAAGCGGGTGAAGCCGATATAGCGCACACACCCGCTTTTCGTGCCTTTTGTCTTTTTAACGCCACGTCATTGTTTATATCGTTAGCGGTTGTGGTGGTTCAAATCACGTTGGTGGCGTGGGACACGCGGGCCCAAAGACAGATTGTTTCGGTTGTGAATAAGTTAATGTGGGCAGCCGGGATTAGTACATGTGGCGCATTTTGTTCGATCGCGTTTGTGGTGGTTGGGAAAACGAGTTCATGGATGGCTATTACTATGACGGTTATCGGTGCCGTGACACTTGTCGGGACGCTTATGAGTTTGGGTTATTTTATTTTTCAGCAACGATTTGGGAATAACGATTCTCAGAGGCGGATTAGGAGGGCAAGTGGGAGTAAGTCTTTCTCGTGGTCGTATTCGATTAATGTTTCAGATGAAGAATCTGATCATGACCATGAAAAGATATATGCTCTGTGAATGTTGAGTTTGCTGTTAATTTTTAAACCCTAAACTCTAAATCCTAAACTCGAGAGATCTAATATCGGTCTCTTGTATATTTTGTAGGTTATGTGTACATATATCATTGTATAGGAATTTGGGTTTTCGGGTTCAATTACGTGTTTGAACCGATGTTCTAAACTAAACATTGTGTCGTGTTTTTATCTCGATAGCTTTTATTGCTTTGAACGGTATAATCTTGTCATATGACATACGCTACGAACGAAAACAATATTGACAAAGTTAAATAATCGTACGAAAACAAAGTTAAAACCGATGTTTCGAGCTCTTTAAAACCTAAATAAACACTTTCTGTTGGAGGCTTTTTATTGAGTTTTTGAGGCTTTTTATCATGTATGACTATGAGTTTTAAGTTTATAAATAATAAAACGTGTTTAGGTGTAAACCTGGTACCAATTACATTAGTTTAAACTTTTAACATCACTAACTATGAGTGGCGTAGCTTGAACAAATACGTCGAGAGGGACGGACCTAATATGTATCAAAAAAATCATAAACAAGACGTGGCCCCAATCACAATACCCGAACAAAATAACAAGAATAAAACTCATGTAATAATCTTGTGCAAGCCCAAACCCATTTGGGTCTTTATTTCACAAGCCGAAACCAAAGCATGTAATAAGTTGTTTTCGACATGTTTGGAGTTACTTAGCCGGGTTCAACGGGTTATGCATAGTAATATTATTACTCCGACATCAACGAATATAGTTTTTAAAATATTGAGTTTTGCAATTTAAAAAGGGTAGCGGCACAGTTTGTTGCCCGCCTGCCTTTTGTTTCGATGTAATCAGTATTTTTTAGTATAATCATTTGCTATGCCATGGGAGCTCTATCTTTTAAACACCCAAAGTACCTAAGTTTGAGTCCTGATAAGTAACAAAAAATTCGCCTTTCAAATACAAATATAATCATTGCTACAATTTTGTAGAATTCTATTTGCCCTAACATAAATCAGTAGGAGTTCGACATCATCAATGCATACGAGATCATCAACTGAACTGGACGTGCTCCTTGTTTAATCGCCGGTGCCCGTTTAACTCGCTATAAAAATGTAAAAATGGATTTAGTCCTATATCATTATGTTAAAGAACTTGTCACAAATAGACTATTTGAAATAGTAACTTGTTGATCTAGCTTCCACTTATAAACGTGTGGACCATAAGTCCATAACACCACTAACATGTACTATCATGGAGTAAAAGTACATCTCATGGGCTTTTAGTGGCTTGCCGAAAATGTCTCCCAACTCCTCACGGGACCAAGCACGGGTGTCAAGGCCCTTGACATTTAGCTTAATCATGCGTCGAGATGGTCTAACGTTCTCATCGTATCCCATCTACCAGGGCCACGTTGCTTCGTTTTGTTTTATGTCTCTAGTTCGAAGGGCTTTTAGTATTTTACTAATGATGGATAAACCACTGATGTCACTATAAAGATAACCATTTGACAAGTAATATTTTGAAATTGTGTATTCTTTTACTAGGTTCAAAACACGTATATTATGCAGATTGAATCAAAGGAATGTTAATAGCTAATAATGAGATTTAGGAATTATAAAATGATGCTTAGAGAAAGACATGAAAGTTTGCCGGTTACTGAATTTTCATCGATATTTAAGAAAAGTAAATTTTAAAGTTTTTTATTCAAACTTGAAAGTTTGATATAATTATATTTGTTAGCCTTAGAGGGAAATTAAGAATATTTTAAAAGAAAAATTTGCAAATGAATGTGATGGTTTGAATTGAGATCCGTTTACTACACAGCTAATTGACGAAAACGATAATCTACTATTATAATAAATAAAAATATTGATTGGATCATAAACTATTTAGTTGGCCTAATAGTTTGCTAAGTGACACTCTCATGTATTAACCTATAATTTCAAATTAAATTTATTAATTAAAAACTAAAATTTAATTAAGATTTAAAACATTCTTTATTTAGCCTTATCATTATCTTATTCATTCCTTCTCTAGCCTTCTTGTGGATTACAACTACGGGAGTTTGATTTATATTATAAAGTCATGTTCATTGCACCACCCCTTTTATTGATTATGATTGCCCAAATGACTTATTACTCTTCTCACAAACCTGAAGTACATTGACTCTTAGTTTATATTTTGTTCCAAGTTGCGTGCAATAGATCCCCTTTGTCAATGACAAATTCGGATGTTACCATTATAAAAACATGATCAGAAACATTAGCGAGTTGGGTAGAAACCAGTTGATCAGATTATTATAGGTTATTTTGAACAAAAAACCTTATTTACAAGATCAAAAACATAAGCGGGTTGAGTAGAAGGTCAAAGTGACTAATTTCGTATGGACTTGTTGGAACCGGAACACTCCTTGTCCAGTATTTTGATTAGTAATACGGGTGTCACATACGAATACAAAAGCCTTATTATTTTGAAATTGAGCTGAAATGAATTTAGCCAATCTTTCTTTCATTTTTTTTTCTCTCTCTTTCGATCTATTGACTGATTATGAATGTACAAATCAAACTAAATGAATGAGACAAGTGTTGGGTATTAAATCATGCTTAGTTTGGTTACTTTTGTTGTGAATTGTAGGTAATAGAAGAAGCAATAATTGGACATCAGATGACCTCATCAATGGTTAGGGAAACTAGTAATTAATTCAAATAAAAAAATTGTATATGATTTGTATATGCTTTGTTGTTATATAACGTATGGTTTGTTTATGTTTCGATAAAACTGTAGCAATTTATATGTATATATAAAACTTGCAACTTATTTGTAATTTAGAGATTTATGAGCTTCTCAGTTTTCAATATGTAATACGTAGTTTTAATCATATAACGTATTTAAAGAATAATCAATTATACCGTTTTCATTGTTCAACCCGTGTAATAAACGGGTTCCTAACCTAGTACTTAATAAACGAAATACAAAAAATGATATAAAATTTATGATATATAGTTAAAAGATAATCGTTGTATAGTATTGTTTAAAACAATTTAAGTATATATTTAATTATCTTCGTCATTTAGTTTAGTATTTAACAGTTATCTATTAACAAATAAATGGTAACGAACTATCTTAGAGATGTAGTTGATTTTGAACTGTGATGATTAATGTAAGAGTGACAAACGATAAAATATTATATGTTTTTATTAGAAAGTGTATGTATAGATACATCTTTTGATTATGGACACAAACTATACGGATTTACTTGGAACACTTCTCATGCAAAATTTAAATGTAACATGGATAATATTAAATGACTAAAAAGTAGACCAAATATTTCTCATTTTAAAATATCTTATTATATTGACGACTTTCCAAAAAAGCCACTTTCTTTTAGCTTTCAACTTTTGGGATTCAACGTATATACAAAATGGAAATTAAGCAAGGCCACCATTTGTGAAAATAAGTTTGCCACGTTTTAGATGATATCTTCAAATGTTATCCTTTCCAACGATTTGATGGTTGTATGCTTCATCATGTCTCCAAAATGCGTGGCAAAATGAATATATACACCAAGGATCAAGACAACTCAAAGGTATGGTGTGTGCTTGATCGTTTCATTAATAAATATATAAGTAGGTTATATCTACATGTATCTCACATTCAAGGATTAGATTTTAGATGTGATGTCATGTGCATTGTAAAATGATTGAAATCATAAAGTACAACATATCATTGTAGATGATATTATAAAATACATGTATTCTATGAGCTCCTAGTATTTAGTATTCAACAACCTTTCATCATGTATGCATTTGACAACTAAATCATAAAAGAATTAGACGTTCTTAAACTTATTAAGAACTTTTTTCATGAATGTATTTAAAAATCTTAAGAAAAAAAGGTAAGACATTTAAACGTTCCTCTATGGGCGTGAACACCACCAAGGGGCGCCCTTGGTGGTGGGCGCGGTGATGGAGGGTTGTGGGCCCTCTCTCTCTCCATCTCTCACACACACATATACATACATATGCATATATAGGGCTCCCAAGGGGTAATAAACCATAGCTGCACGTTATAGGAAGGGCATCGATGCCCCGGGTACTTACATGGCTGACATGGCAATATGGAAGGCAGCGATGCCCCTCACCATAGAGAATAGTCTTATATGATGTTTACAGAAGCGAGAACATTTGACACGTACAATGGACAAGGATTTTTATAATGCCCGAAGCTAGGAAGAAACAAGAGTTAATTACATAGCAAGAAGAGGACTTTTTATCCAATCGCAATAGCTAATCCTAAGTTATCTATATCCGCTACTTACCCAACAAAAAGAGTAATAATAATAATAATAATAATAATAATAATAATAATAATAATAAAATGATATTTTCTTTATTCTTTACTAAAAAATACGACATCATTCCGAAATCTTCAAATCACTACCAAACTGTTAAAATGATACCATAAACGTTTTTCATCTTCTCCAATCTCGAAAATAGATCAATCCAGTTTAGAACACCCAAGAAGTAGTGGATTAAGAAATTGAGTGGTTTCCTCTACAAGTATCACACCAAACAAGCTTTGGCTCAATGGTGCTATACACAACTCTATAAGTGAAGTTGTGAATGTAATAGAAGTTAAATTACTACAAGAATATATACAAGAAGAATATGACATATACTTAATAACTTAGCCAAGCTTCTTTATCACTTTACAAAGTTAGTGGATGTTATTTTTTCTCGTATATAACGTTATATTCATTAAATGCCCTGCTTGTGGTGCGCGCATATAATGTATATATGTGTGAACCCTTGGGTGGGTAAAAGTAAAATTGCACTAATTTTAGCGTTATTTTACTAATCTCGTGAAAATAACGTTAAAAGTGGCGGAAGGTTAATCAGACATCATGTGGTGGCGCTGATAGCCGAAAGACATTGGTACATGCACCAATCAGCCGGTGCCCCGATGATTGAGTGCTATGTGCCTTATGTCCAAGGCTTGCCGGGGGTCTCATCGGAAGCAGCCTCTCTATCCATATGGGGTAGAGGTAAGGCTGTCTACATCTTACCCTCCTCAGACTCTACCATAACTTTACTATTGGTGGGATATACTGAGTACGATGATGATGATATTATATTCATTAACACAACAAATGGTAAGACCTGCCACATTACATGAACTAAATACATAACAGAATAAAATGTATCGTACACAAGATAAGGTAAAAGCCACCATACGTTTTCTAGATTTTCTGGATTTCCTAGCCATGTTTTCTCTTAAATAAATAAATAAATCAAAATTCCATGGGACCTTTAGTCTTTAGACAATGAAGAGTGTGAAGTGTGAAGTACATTGGAGTTTGTGTCCTCTCCAATTGTTTAATAAAAAATAAAAAATAATAAAAATAAAAATAGAAAAATAAAAAAAATTCTTAAGAATGTGTGTTGTTGTTTAAGTAACAAATGGTAGTTAAATCGGAACCCAGCGTTATATAGGCAGTTGAGTTTTAACCAACTTGTCTATAAATAACGGTTGTGGTTTAACTAATATTTAAATAAAAGAAGAAAAGTGAAAGATAAATAAATGTGTGTATTCTTGCATTAGATTGATAAGTTTGACGTGAATCCATCAACCACAAGGAGACAACTCGGACAAAGGGTTATGGCCTTACGAGGATGACACCAAAGTGTAAAAAAGCGTTTAGCGCCTTAGTGTAATTAGGGCGTTGTGGTTTAGCAAAGCTTGTTTTATGATGAGGTGGTAGCGCCTCCACAAATAAAGAGTCTTACGTCTTACGACCCGTTATAAAACTATGTATTCTATATGGTAAAACAATTTTGTTTATCAACAAAAATTATTACTTTAAAACTTGAATATGTATCATCCATTCATGCAATCAATAATTATTTAAGTTGATGAGCTGTTGGTGGAGTGGTAAATAAGAGACTTGGTGTTTCATGTGACCCATGTTCGATTCCTGTCACCATCATTTAGTTTTGGCGACACTAGGTGATAACGGGAGTCTAGGCATGAAGGTGACGCTCACTAGTTGGATCCTTGAACTGAACGAGTTTTATCTCACCGCACTCTCGTGCCTTTGGGCGAGTGTTCTCGATCATTGGCCATAGGTGAGGATCTTCCCCGTATCGAAAATCTAAACAGTAATCAATTTAAAGGATTCGTTGACCGTTAAAAAAGTAATATTAAAAAAATTAATAATAATGACTCAAAAGAATAACTATAGACATGTGAATAAAAAGTCTTAGGTGATTTAACTAACTCAATTCAGGTTATGGGTGATAATCGGGTACCGATTTAAGACACGATAAATTTTTTAATAAAAATAATGTGTGGTATGTGATTTTTTTTATTTTCTTAAATATTGAAATTAATAGGTTCTAACCTATTAGTCATGACATACAAAGTAGTTAAATGATTCATATTCTGTTTGATACGTGTGTTAAGTGCGTCGTTTCTAACATGTTAAACCCGTTAAGACACGAATTGTCAGTCCTACACTACTAGAAAATACACCTTTAATGACGCGTAATGCGCGTCATAAAAGGGATAGATGGCACGCTAACCCGTGTCAAGGAAGGCCCTGTCATAAAAAGAAGATGACACATATTTGCGATTCATCTATTTATGACACACATTTTTGACATTCATTTTTGACATGCATTTTCGACACGCATTTGTGTGTCATGATTTTAGGTGGTTTAATTTTTTTTATTGGTATAATTACCATTTTTTCACATTAAATCACAATTAATAATTCATAATACAAATTAAAATACACATATAGCAAACAATTCATTTCATAAAAAACTAAACAACATTCAAAATTAACATTTCAAAGTTAACAACATTTCATTAACGTCAATACAAAAGTCGACCATTCTTCACGAATTCCATCTAAATCAGCATCTGTGTATTCATCATCTATCCTCAACCTGTAAAAAATTTTGGATTAGTGAGAGCGATTAGAACTAGAACTAAGTAACACCTAATTGCACTTAAAACTACCAAAAATTCATCTTTCCCTCTCGAAATGCCCTTAAACATCAAACCAAAAATTCGTATAAAATCCTCAACCAGTTGCGATATTTTGAACCTAAATTAAGCCCTTAGTCTGAACTACACGAGATTATTTGCAGCTTTGACTATTAAAAGTCAACCTTGACACAACTTCGTAAGGACTAGTAATTGTACCCTAGCCTTTTGGTATAGTATAGCCTTAAAATTGAAAATTTAGTTCGCGTAATCAGTATAGTAAATTCACTATAGTAAATCGACTAGTCGTCTAAAAACTAAATCTGACCTGTAACAGTTTTGAAATCCCATGACATTTAAGTAAAAGTGGTACAAATTAATAAAAAATGAAAATAAAAATGATGCTATACTTACAAAGTGGAAGCCCTTTCTCTTTCACCCTGGTGAAATGCATTCACAATTTGCTTCCGCACTAATCCTACAACTGGATTCACTTGATATCCTGAACCAAAACTGCATGTCAAACACACAATAGAGAATCAAAAGAATCGCCAAATAAATCTCTATAAACCCTAGAAACCAGACAACTAGTCATGTTTCTTGCTTTCAGTCACAGTGATTGTTTCATATCAAATTTATATAAAATTGTAACTAATGGAGGCATGAAACTTGAAAAAGAAAAGGTAACGATGCTACAAAATATGATCAATTATCATACCATAGAATGTCGTAGAACTTCTCCATTCATTTGGTACTCCTTTAGTTGAATTAAATAGAACTCTCATTTCTTACCTATACAAATGCACTATTCACAAGTTGTGTCAATAATGTTTGAACATCTGTGCCTCCTTTTGGTAACTAATAGCACAACTATATATAAGTATCATATGCAGTATCCATATCAATTGTGTTTCAAATTTAATTACTATTCATGTCAAGTCCAATACAGTCTACAAATTTCCCTAAACAAAACTTAAAATTTGAAAATTTTGGTAAGTTGAAAGTAGGGGTGTAAGTAAACCGAGGCTAAGCCCGGGATCATTAAGGCTCGATCTCGGCTCGTTTTAACTTAAGAGAGCTTGAGCTCGAGCTCAGCTCATTTAGAGCTCTATCTCTAGAGCTTGGGCTCGGTTGGCTTATCATTTTTGAATCATTATTTTTATTTACATATTTTTATAATTATACATATATATTTATAATTATATTCTTTTATAGATAATACATATAATATACATTACTTTTTAATAATTTATATTTATCATAATTTTACACATAAGAAAATTTATATATAAGTATATCAAGTAAAATTACACAAAAAAAAAGCCCGTTTGCTCGCGAGGAGACTCAAGCTTGATATACGTGATGCTCCATCTGGGGCTCGTTTACTAAATGAGCCTCAATAAAAGCACGAGCTCATTTAAGCTCAGCTCAACTCGAGCTTTAACAAGCCGGTCTCGAGTAGCTCATGAGCGGCTCGGCTCATTTACGCCCCTTGTTGAAAGCAACCAATTTGGCATCAAAGTATAGCTTCTTAATGAAATGGTAGCTAAAACACTTTCAAATTTGAAGTCTATTAGACCTGCTTAACATTGATATCAAATTTTAGAACGTGAAATAATTTCAGAATTAATATCACAAACTGTACCAATCTGGTTGAGTAAGACGTCCGAATCGATGGTGCCGAGCTTGCTACTGATCAAAATAAAGAGATTCAAATATCAAAATATAAAATTCAGTTTCATATTAATTTAGTAAGCAATATTGTGGAGAGATTGAATTAGATACCTACACAGAAACCCTTGCACACATGACAGATCTCTACGGAGGCGGAAATTGATCACTAGAAATAGACAGATATCTGGTAAACACTTTATAGTTCACATTTCAAATAGGTGATTAGAAGAATTTACAAAAACGGTGTAGATGTTTGGAACATTGGATATACAATTACATAAACGAACTTAATACTTTTTAGTGTATATATTAGGATTTCATACTCATAGAAGAAGAAATTACTATCTTCGTGCATAAGAACACCTCATAAATAAAACTTCCACAATAAAATTCAAGACAAACACTTATAATCAAATAACAAGTCTACTAATCTTGCTTAAAGCAAACAGTATATACACCACTCTTCACAATATTTGAGTACTGGATGTAATGAACAACAATTATGAGATTGTGTGTAACTGTGTAATTGGGACGAACGATGAGTGTTTTGTAGAAACCCTAGAAATTATAAAGTGACAACTAAATATGACACACATTCGCCCGTGCTTTTTTTTAAGTTTGAGTGACACTAAAACGATGACAGGCTAAAAATACACGTCATTGTGTTTCAAATTTCGATAAAAGATGACAATATTTAATGACATGCGGTTTTTTATTTGTCATAATTCGTGTGTCATTAAAGGTTGATTTTCTACTAGTGCTAATTCATGTATTAATTACTTTCTCAATCTTAAGATTTTTTCTCTAGTGAATATTCATTATAAATGAGTTGAATGATGTGATTATCCTTGACATAATAAACTAAACAATCAGTTGTTGCTTTAGTCAAGTATGCGATTATCGTTGACATAATAAAAGTGTAAGAACCTTACAATGCAAGGGATTAAAATCACCAAAGTGGGAGGGTGACAGAGGTAACTTGAAAGATGCATGAATTGGAACGGAATGCATCCCATCTTTGTGACTTTGCATGTTAGTATGTTACCCTATATATTGTTTCTTTTTTCGTTATCTTCAAGTTTCATATCATCGGATATTTAAATATGTTATCTACGTACATTTGTTGCCTAGTCATTGGATGTTTGAAGATCCTAAATTCATTTGTTTAATTACCAGAAACGGGATCAAATACATTTTATTCTTAACATAAAAATAGTATTTGTTATTATTATGTTTATTTTTATAGTTGTTTGCTGTTATTTTTTGTTTGTATTTGCTAATTTTCGATTATGAGACGTTATAAGTATTTTCCGATTTATATTTTATTGTTATTTTTAAATTTTTTCTTTTGCTGTTATAAATATTTGTTGTTATTATTTTGCTTTTGATTTTGATTCTTTTGTTGTAATTTTTAGGTTTTTTTCTTTGTTATTGCAAATCATTGTTTATGTATATTGGTATTGTAGCTGGTATTGTTTCTTACGTTCTCACTTTTTCATAAATTGTTATTATTTCCTACGTTCTCATGTTAAGATTAAAATGTACATAAACATTTCCCTTAATTACCACGTAAAACTAGATACCCATTGAGTCATTGAGTCCGTATATATCATACTATCATTAATATCATAGTATTATTGTTCTTTGTAGAACTTTCTGCTTTATACGATTTTTGTTCTCATACCCACAAAATAACAGGTTCGATTGTAACTTTGTTAGTCGTAACATGATATTATTTACTTGAAATATTGTGAGAAAATCCGTCTTAGTGAGATATCACAAATATCTCGTGGTTACTTATGCTATCAATGCTAGCTATCAGGATAGAATATACCTTTTTGAGTTATTGCTCGTTTAGAAGTGATTGAACACCAAAATTATCTTATCTTCCGTTATTTCACGTGCAAATTGTTACACATAAATTGAATGAACACCACTTTTCACTCTCCATTGTCTATATATATTGCATATCCCATTTATTATGTAGGATCGAGATATTGTACAATTATGCCTAATTAACGTACAATATATAGGTCTCAAAGGCAAAAAACAAAGGTAAAACCTAAAAACGCTTAGCTAAAACCTAAAACGCTCAGGCAAAACCTAAAAACACTCAAAAAACGCTCATACAAAACCTAAAACGCTCAGGCAAAACCTAAAATGCTCAAAAATGGTTTTCGTGAAAAAAAGTAAAAAATTGATCGATTAACGATCCAAAACTGTTTTTTTCAGTGAACCAATGATTAATTAAATATGCATTGACGATTCCGAGATGTTGGGATGTGATTTCATGAATCAATTTCGTGCAAAAAAGGAATTCGCGTACCTATTATACGATAAGCTATTTTTGTGTATATTTTCCCTTATTGTGTAAAAAGTGAGGAATACAAATATATAACAGTCATATCCACCAAAAATTAAGTAAAATGTACAAATGTTCATGCGGTTCTCATAGTTTTTAAAGTTAAAATCGAAACCTTAAGCCTATAAAAGAAGCTTCCCTATAGTAATCATGCATATATTTTTGTCCTAAAACAAAAAGGATACCCTAGCATTAATGAATGAGAAGGGTACAAGACAGAAGCCAATATAAAACCCTATAGAGGGAGACTCATGAACAATCGGTGGCCATGAATTGTGACTTTAGCATATATGGTGTGTAGTAAAAGAAAGCAACCAAACATTTTTGTTTGTTTCAGTAAAACAAGCAAAACCAACCATGTTACATGCATCTAAATGTCTAGCATGGTCCAAGAGGGCTAAGACTAGGGTAGCAATGTGGGTGCCTATGACACGTGTCCGTCGACCACGTACTGGCTTGTTTCACAATCCTTGTATGTTGGATTAGGTGGATGATCGACTGATAGGCTATATTAAGATTGATGTGTTTTGATCGATCAAATCAAAATATCTTATATAAAGTGTGAAATATTGCTCTTTGTATGTTTGTTTTTGTTTAATGACAAGCTACACATTATAGTGGTGCGGGCTGATAATCGAGAAACAAAAACAGCAAGAATGATATCATATCAATATTAAGAGCTTGTAAATTTATTTTTCTTTTTTTACTAGTATTCACCTTTATTATGCCATTGATGGGTTTAGGCTAAGTTTTTTTTTTCATTCTTTCGTGATTGATTTGGACCTAAGATATATGAAACATATTTGTATTTCTCTTAATTAAAAGTAAGTTCTTAAACATTTCTCTGTAATAAGTTATATTTATTTTGTAGTTGCATGAGAACTTACAAAAATCAGTTTTTTTTATTGTTCCACTATTCAATATTAAACTTACAAAATTCAATACATTATCAATATTACTATTATCATTATTTATAGAATACTGCATTCATTTAGTTTCAAAAGAGTAGGTAGATTAATTTCATTTCCCGTATGGTCACTGCTCCCGCATTATACTTATTGCGCCTTCTCCTTAAAAGAGGTACTCGAACATAATAAATAATTAAATACAACAAAACTTAATTATTGGATGATATATGTATGCGTGTGTGTATGTGTTAAAACAAGCATAATTCTCATGAAAAGTAAGCATCATTCAAAATGATACATGTTTAAAATAACAATTTGAAACAATTTATCATGTTTGTGATATAATTAGGGTTTTTAACTTGTTTTTAATAGTTTTTACTAAAAAAAGTTGAAATTGATGTTGGCCGAGTAGGCCCGGGTAGCACCAAGTTTAACCGTGGTCGAGTTGGAAAAAGTCGCCAAGGTGGAGGTCCAAGGATCGGGTAATCACCCTCTCTAATTAAGGCCGTGGAATTCGACTTTTACAACACTGATTTATACTTAAACTTTAACTTATTAACCAAGACTCTTAACTCACAAGGCCTTATGTGTGTATAGGATTTTGAGTGGTTCAAAAAACGGAATAAAAAATTGATGATATTCAAAATTGATTTCGAAAAAGCGTATGACTCTTTATCGTGGAATTTTTTGTTTAAGATGATGGAACACATGGGCTTTCAAATGAAATGGATTTCTTGGATTAAAGCGTGTTTGGAATCGGCTCGTATGTCAATTCTTGTTAATGGAAGCCCGACTTTGGAATTCGAGATGCATCGAGGTTTACGTCAAGGTGATCCTTTATCTCCGTTTCTTTTTTTAATAGCTATGGAAGGGTTACATGTGGCCATGGAGGATGCTATTGAAGCGGGTATTTTTAAAGGAGCTCGAATTGGTAGAAATGGAGGGCGGATATCTCATCTATTTTATGCTGACGACGCTATATGTTTGGGGGAATGGTCGGAGGCAAATATAAATGGTATTGTTCAGATCTTGAATTGTTTTTATTTGTCTTCAGGTTTAAAGTTAAATTTATTCAAATCTAATTTATATGGAGTGGGGGTCCCATATGAGGAGGTGGTTTTATGTGCTTCTTCGACAGGTTGTCTTCCGGCTAAAATTCCCTTCACGTATTTGGGTTTACCGGTTGGTTCGAGTATGAAAAGGGTTGAAGATTGGAAGGTTATCATAGATAAATTCAAAACTCGTCTTTCGGTTTGGAAGTCGAATTTATTATCTATTGGAGCTAGAGCTCTTTTAAACACTTCGGTCCTTGGAGCCTTGGGAATTTATTTATTTTCCCTATTCGTTGTGCCTCCAAGTGTTTTGAAGGTTTTGGAAAGAATTCGGTCTCGGTTCTTTTGGGGTTTTAAAAATGACGAAAGAAAAATTCATTGGGTGTCTTGGAAACAAGTGTTGGCCTCTAAAGAGAAAGGAGGTATCGAGATTGGGTCCTTGGAGGCATTTAACAAGGCTCTTTTACAAAAGTGGCGTTGGAGGTTTGTTTCAGATAGCAATTGTGTGTGGGTTAAGTTGTTCAAAGCCATATATGGAGTTGAAATGAATCCTAACTATCGTGAAAATAGTGGGTTAGGGTCGGGTATGTGGTCGTCTATGTGTAACTCATTTAATAAACTACACGATTTAGAAGTAATTCCTCTTTCGGCTGTTCAAAAAAAGATAGGAAATGGTCAAGAAACTAGATTTTGGTTAGACTGTTTGGGGACAAGTAGTACGTTGGCGGTCAAATATCCTCGCCTTTATGCGTTGGAAATGGACAAGCAATGTTTTGTTAATCAAAGGGCAGACGGTGGTTCTTGGAATTAGAGAAGAGAGATTAGAGGGGGGAGAGAAAGTGAACAATTTGATAATTTGATGGTGGAGTTAGGACATGTAAGTTTAACGGATTCTCAAGATAGATGGATTTGGAGTTTTGGGGATATGACAGACTTCACGGTTAAGGGTGTAAGGAAGGTTATTGATGACTTTATTCTTCCTTCGTGGGCTCGAAAGACAATATGGTTCAAATTTCTTCCTAGAAAAGTTAATATTTGTGCTTGGAGGGTGTTACTTAAGAGACTTCCTATGAGAGTCAATCTGGTGAGTAAGGGTGTTACTTAAGAGACTTTCAGGCAATGTAAATTATTACCCGAAACTCCAGATTTCCGATTTTGAAAACTAGTAGAACTTGCAGAAGTGACGGACTCAACTCATTTATATTTGTAAAAAGGTCAAGTCGATTTGGGTTGAATTTTCCATCACTATTTCATAGCATGTTTCTTCAAGATAGATTCTAACTAATGAACACAATGTTAACAGAAAAGGAAATCTACATACAAAGTAAGCAAGGGAAATCGAAACTCGTCTCGTAAGGGCGAACACTAAACACATACATTATGTCAAACATCTTGTGTTGCATCAGTATACATATACCGGTTTTCCTAATAATAATTTAAAGAGACATGTTCTTGGTCATTTCACCAAATGTTTATTACTGGTTATATAGAACATTAGAAGGTACAAAAACATAAGCTGGAATAGCTCAGTTGGTTAGAGCGTGTGGCTGTTAACCACAAGGTCGGAGGTTCAAGCCCTCCTTCTAGCGATATTTTCTTTATATTATTTTTCAATCTCTATACATATAGTCTTGAAGATAATGTGACAACAGTTGGCGTTTGTAGTCCAACGGTTAGGATAATTGCCTTCCAAGCAATAGACCCGGGTTCGACTCCCGGCAAACGCAGATTCTTTTTTATTTATTTTGCCAACAGCAACGTTGACAATTGAAAATTTTATGCTTTTGTATACGATTTATAACATTTTATGCATTTTTATTATCATTAACCTTTGTGATTGAACATTTTTATACGATCTAGAATGTATTCCATATAATAACGTTTTGAATCGCGGAAAGTTTTGAAGTTTCATTGGTTAGATTTTGTTTTTGTTTGCTTCTTAGTATATACCATCTTTTACCTCATATTTGGTTTACACGTCTTTATACCGGCAATTGTTGACTTGCTTTCATTATAAAAAAATTGTGATGTTGCTTAAAGCATTAATATAACCTCTTTGTCTTACTCTTAATCTTTGTTGCCGTATATGCAAGTTTCTACATATTCGTATATTATTATGTACCATAGATTGTTTTGAAGAAAAGAAAACAATGATGACATGTCATTTAGTAGAAAATAGCAGTTGGAACCAATGGTCAAGAAGTTTATAAGTGATTTATTAAGAGGCCTGAACTATTTATGAATTTTAACGTTTTAATTTTCCAAACCATGTAAATACACGGATTTCTAACCTAGTATTATACATATGATAATCAAATTTATACAACCAAATTTGAAAAAAAATTGATTGTAACACAACAATAATTTGTTATACTTGTTAACATACCTGTCTATTTTACCGCACAAGAATGAAACGTTAAATGACAGAAAATGAGCAACATGAAAATGAAAAAGAATCCGAATATTGTTTTTTTCTTTATGGATTCCACATAATGTCACAAAGCTATTATACATTACAAGTTATATTCATGAGAATCGTTATACAACTAGTGACAAATCTATTGTGCCCGCTTCATTACTGACTGTGCGCTTAGGTCAGTATCGAGTCCTAAGTCAATCCTCCATACACAATTCTTGACCTTGTTTTTTTAAGCGAGTTACGAACTGTGAATAAAAAACTAACATAGAAAATGCGTACGTTGAAACAGACCAAATCCCCAATCAAGAAACTGGTACAGCTCATGCTAATTTGCTACATCAAAACCAGTTGTTTCGAGTAATTTCAATCTGTATTTAACACTTTTATTATATATGTGACAAGCTGTAATATGAACAGATGGGAGCTCAAGCAGTTCTGTTCCAATTGTCTATTGTATACAAATATATAATGAGGCAAACATTAACACAAGTTATGAACATGTTATGCAAATCTTCGAGTAAAGGGTAAACAGAACACGCATATTGTGGGGCCTCATAATTATCTTGAGGTTTAATGTTTACACGACGCGTATCTTGATCAAAACTTAATTGAGTTAAATAAGACGTTAACAATTTCAACGTCTGAGAATAAAGAAAATCATCTGAAATGAGATATCTGTATGAACCAGATTTAACCTCACTTGATGAATTATGATTGTGATCTTTTCCTATATTCACAAAAGACGATTCAAGCAACAAAAGCGAAGAACCGGCATCTTCAGCAGCTCGTTTTGCGGCTAAAAAATGACCATTAAATCGAACACCAAAAATCTCCTTCAACACTAAACTTCCAGCCACATTTTCATACTTATCTTTACCAGTTTTATGAAGAAAACACATCTTAAATACATCTAACGACATGGTGAGCATCCACGGCTGATTTCTCGGATAAATTCTGAGCACAGAGTATGTAGACCACTGCCTGTGGATTCCGGTTCACGGAACGCAAACACAAACCGTTTCGTCTCATCGGGTATATCCAGTCGACTAACTAATCCATTGGATACTCGTAAATCATCATTTCTAATAGTTGGATGCCGTTAGACGGGGGGACGTAATTCGCTAGTGTTTAAAACTATGAGGACTATATTGGCAAAATTTCAAACTTTGGAATGAAGTGGCAAAAGTATCAAACCATAGGGTCGAAAATGACCATTAACTCAAAATAAAACGGAGAAAGACAAAATACCCTTAAACTAACGGCATAGTTGGATGTTGTTAGACGGGGGTACTTAATTGGCTAATGTTTAAAGCTATGATGTCTAAATTGACAAAATTTCAAACTTTGGACTAAAGTGGCAAAAGTAGCAAACCAGATGGACGAAAATGGCTATTAACTCTAATATAAAATATAGAAGATTATATTACTTTCATGAAACATTTGATTTTATACATGATTTGATAGACTTAAACATTTCCGAGGACATGGTTGAGGATAGAAATTCATGGAGAAGTAGAACTAAAGTTAAGGATTTTTAGGGAGAAATGAATTCCTTAGGGCTTCTATTTACCTTATTTTGGTCACATATATAGTATTAGTATTAGTATTAGTATTATTATTCCCATATATATAGTATTAGTATATTCTTTCCACAGATATTATTATTATTATTATTATTATCATTACTATTACTATTATTATTATTATTATTATTATTACTGTTGAACTTTGATTTCCTTTGTATTGCTTCATACATTTGTACTTTAGAGCTGAGAGTCTCTCTGGAAGCCACATCTTTATCCATTTGGATAGAGGTACGGTGTGCCTACATCCCACCCTCCACATACCCTACCTATAGCTTTACTATTGGCGGGACTTCACTGGGTATGATTGATTGATTGATTGATTGAATTATACATTATAATCTAAAGTTTATTTGGAACTTGTTTAGTTTGTAGAATTTGTTGTTGAATTTAACTTGAATTCAAATGATATATTAGATATGAAATTCCTCAAATTAGATATATTGTCAGTGAGTTAAAATAAAGGATAAAGGTGTTTACCGGTTTAGGTTTTAGGTTTTTCCCATCGGTTTTATTGGTTTTGATTATTTCAATCAAATCGAGCAAAATTCAAATCGTATCTGAATTTGAATATGGTTTTGTTTCGATTTCAAACCGAGAAAAATAAGTTTAAAAAGATACAGAGGGGTGTTTGGGATTGCTTTTGGTATAATAAGTAAAAGTTAATAAGTTAAAGTGTAACTTATTAAAAAGTTATAAAGAGTTTTCATAAATAATTCCAAAACGGGGTATAGATAGGGTGTTTATTGATTTATGCTTAGGGTTTCTCGATTTTGTAATGGGCTAATGTTTAATATATTTATCATCGATTTAACCTAATTTGAGTTCTTGAAACCGAAAATCGAATAACTAATTCTAAATGTACTTTGTTCAATTTAAACTGTCTCGGTTTCGGTTTGATTTGATTTTCACTTTACTTTGAAATTTGAAATAGATTCTAACAAATAAAACACAATTGTTGGGTTGTATTTTTCTCACTTCACTAACTGTAGATGACTGGTCATATAAAACATTATAAGAAAAGATATAAGAAGCTGGAATAGCTCAGTTGGTTAGAGCGTGTGGCTGTTAACCACAAGGTCGGAGGTTTCAAGCCCTCCTTCTAGCGATTTTTTATTATTTTTTACACAAATGCATTAGGACGAATTCTAGCGACTTTTTATTATTTTTTACACAAATGCATTAGGACGAATTTGGTTTGAGCACGATCAACTTTAACCTACACACACTTAAAATCGTGTATAAACTAAACACACATGGTGTTATCCATCTGATTAAACGAGTTATGCCGTTATAGGGTCTTTTGGAATACATATGCTACATATACCTTTTCTTTTGGTTATGCAACTATTTAATAACTTTCCTAAACCTCCATTTACTTTTGATTTATACAAAAAGTATTTTCATCCATAGTACAAAAATTTATCATTTCTATGTCCAATTTCCACCTTATGTTGTACTATACAGAAGAATAATAATGCATTGGATCATATGCATAGATGAGTTGAAGAATAGAATCTAGTTAGTATATTGTATGAACACTTTAAAATAAGGCTGCAATTTAAATGCATTGTTTTTTAATGACGTTTGAAACTAGCCTCAATACCTGAGTAAACTTTTGTGAGACGATATGTCAAAACCCGTCACTGTGAGAAAACCCCGATAAGACAGGTTTCGAACCTGAGACCTTAAGATCCTAAGTCTTAACCATTACCTCCATGTTGTTGGACCAGAAGGTCAATGGCTAAATTTAAATGCGTTGTAATAAGTAGTATAAGAAAGCATGGAGTTAGATGCATAAATGAGTAATACAATACAATAGAATCTAGAATTGCATGTTGTCTAGACAATCCACATTTGATAATGTTGTGTATTTAATTTCTTGTTTAGTTGTAACACATGGTGCAATAATTCATGCATATGGAAGAAGATATAAAAGTGTACTCTAGGACATGCCGATGCATGTTATCTAGATGTGCTTCATTGTACTTTAGTACACCAATATGGAATTAGATGTTTGTTCGGTCATGACACAATCTTAAAAAATGGTTTGGCATAAAAACGATTTGATTACGAAAAATAAGTGTAAAAGGTGATGAATATGTGGAAATGTAGGATGTGTAAGGATATTGGTAGGGTTGGAGAAAAAAATTATGAAAACAAGTGTTTTGAAGGATTTATGGAAATCCGATACGACAAGTGATTGAGTGTAAGCATGTAAAGTTAAAAAAGGAAAGAAAATAGCCTTTGGATGACGATTAGTCGGTTACCCCATCGGTATAGGAGTTGATGGTGGGTTGGACCGGGGCATTTAAGTTTAATGTGTTCAAGTATAAGTCTAAACATTGTGCTGCATCTGGGGTACCCGTCATCAATTAGTCTGATTTTAAGGTATATAAACATGTAACCGATAAAAATCACCACGACATAGCAATGCGAACCCATAAAGTTCGAGAAATTTCCATGTTCGGATGCATGGCCGGCCATGAGGCAGGGCAGAGAGGGTGGTTGACCGTCCCCGATCCAATCATCCCGGTAGGCCTGAACGGTTGTTTTTTAAACAATATATATGTTTTTTTTTTAATATGTATTCTTAATATTTAAACCAAATTACTCAACTAATTTAAGCTCATTTTTATATAAAAATTTTAATTAAAAGTTTGTAACACAAATCATAACAATGTAAACTCATTTAAAAGTTAATGCAATAAAAACCTTTTTACTTAAGGCCCAAATTATATTCCGCCTTTGGCCCAAAAAAATTTAATGATTCTCGGAGACGACCTTGTTCAGATGTCTAATAGAAGTAACACGGAATCAAATAGAAAATACATTATAAGAAATGGTTCCGGTTGCAAAAAAGAAGAAACAAGTACGGGGAAGTAACAAGTTTTCTTGTTTAAAGCACTGTATCAAATCTATAAAGAAATGGTTATGATTTGTTGGCGCATTTTTCTTGCATAGTTGCTATTCGTTTGCTCCAATGATTCGAATCTTCACCCTTTTCATATGAAGGGGAGGCGGTCTCAGACTAGTGTCGTTGACCATCATTTTTTTCTTTCATGCAAATTATTTTTTATGGGTGTCGCACTGTCAATGTTAGAAATTCTGGAATGCGTCTAAAATTATAATAACAAATACAACATGTGAAAAAATATAGATATCTACCCACACATCAGTGACCTAATAGTTAAGAGTTACACATACATTTGCTTGTCACATGGAAGCCCGAAGCCTTCAAGGCCTCAAAACACTTCAACCGGTAACGATTGTCCACTTTAAGTCCCTCTCTTTAACACTGTTCATAAGTTGGACAAATATATATACTATCTCCGTCCCATTATAAATGTCCACGTTTCCTTTTTTTATTTGTCTTATTACAAGTGTCCACTTTTAAAATTTATTAGTCAATTTCCAAGTTTACCCTTAAACACACACAACTAACATTAATAAACAATATTGATGGACCCACTTTTCAAGGGCATTATTGTCATTTGGTAATAAAAAAAAGTAATCATTCAATCCATCTTAAACTTTGTGTTTTTCAAACTTGGACACTTATAATGGGACAGAGGGAGTATCAACTAGTCGAAGACCCCGCTCATTAAAAGCGGCTCTACTGAGCACATGAAAACTTAAATAGAAAAAACAAAAACCATGTCAGGACGGTATATTTGAAAATCGCGATAAACTTGTATCGTTTTAACACTCATGTCACCAATGAAGTGGTCCATTATGTCCAGGGCCCAGATCTAACATCAAAGTGGTTCATGAATCAAGAGTCACGTGTCTTGTTAGTCATTGGGTAGGGCCACTTACAAGGACCAAGATGACCAACTTTTGTTATCAATTTGGTATTTCATTCTTCCTATTTATAGCCTTATAGGTCTTGTTTAATAAGCCTTTTATCCTTTTTCGTTACAAGATTACTCATTTTAGTACTTTAAAAAATGACAAAACTACATATTTTGTCATTTAAATATATGTAATTTATGGATCATGTCATTTAAAAAGTTTATTTGTAGGCGGTGTCCTTTACATGACATGTTTGTTTGATTTTCGTCCTTTTGACTAACTGGCACCCAAAAAACCTGTTAAGTCTTGGCATGTGAGGGCATTTCAGTCTCTTTACGCATACTATTTAAGTATTTATAATAAATTAAATATATTATTAGAAAAAGAAACTAAATAAAATATGTTAAACAAAAACTACGTTAAGTCTTGGCATACTTGGATTTAACTGAGTTTTTGGATGATGGTTAGTGTAAAGAACAAAAGACGAATGTATTTTATCATATAAAGGACACTGCCCGCATATTAACTTTCTAAATGACTTGATCCATAAATCACATTTATACTATACACTATATAAAAACTAAAAAGAGGACATACGTCATTCCAAACACTACAATGTTCGGTTTACCAACAGGCCCTAAGTTTCTTTCTTTTATGTGCATGTGATTTTAACATGTAATTAATCGCAAATAAATGTTTAAACAAGAAATGTAGGTGGTGTAGCGGTAAGAGCAATGGAAATGGGTGGGGTGAAACAAGCTAGTGAAACCTTATCTCTCTGTCACGTCTGCGTCACATCAGCTTTCAAATACCCATTTCACATCCACATTTTCACTGGAAATGGGTTGTGTGAAACAGGGGGTGAAACCATTATTATATTAATTTTTTTAATATTTTTATAAATTTAAATTTTTTGAAATAATACATTAAATTAAATAAAAGAGCTACATTAAATTAAAAAAACTACATTATTTATTAAAAAAAACTCCTAAACCCACTCGTTTTTCTCGGCTATCTCCTTTTGTTTTTTCTCGTACCACCGAATCCGGGTCCCCCAAATTGACCTGCGGGGTTTGAGTTTGGGTTGGGAAGTTTTGGAATAGAGGTGGTTGAGGAACACCTCGTTGTTGTGTGTTGACGTTTGGTGCGGGAATATGACCAAAATAGTTGGAGAGCCACAACGCGTATTGCTCCGGAGTTAGACGAGGCATTTTGGGATCCATGATATTTTTTTTATAAAAGTTGAGAAAGTTTATAAAAAATAGAGAGAAAGGTGTGAGTTTGGTATGTTTTTTTGTGTAAAATAGTGGAGTATTTATAGGTAAATTTTTTTTAATTATATAGCCTCCAACGGCTATATAGCCGTTTGAAATCAAGTGGGCCCCCTTCAACAATGCCGTGAAAGATATGGCGGAGAGTGGATTGCGCCCCCTTCACGGAGAAAGGGGGTGGTGTTTCACGGGATCACGCCACCAAAAGGCCTCTCACGGTGCCCTCGTGAGAGGTATTTCCATTACTCTAAGGCTAATGTACCTCAACCCTTGGTGGGCCAACTTAAATTTAAAAAATATATATGTATAGAAATGTTTGGATAACACCCTTTAACTTAAAGCTAATTTGTATTATCGTCCCTAACTTTTAGGAATGTTACTCTAAAGTCTACAAGTTTTAATAACTTTACTTTTTTTTGTTTGTCGACTTTGTAGAAAGTCCCGTCGTTATTTCTTTATTTTTATACACGTTTAGAAGCCACAACAAAATAATACATACGTTAGACACATACGACGAGCCGGCGAGGCATCTACTAGTTTAAATAATTTTTAAATAATTGTAGTTTAGTATAGACATGACCTAATTGAAAGATTGGGCCCTTATCTTCGATTTGGGCCCACTATGATCCAGTGGCATATGATCCAACACCATTCCACATATAAGAGCCGGCAACCACAACATGCAGCAGCCCACCTCTGTACTTGACTACTTGACTATTGTCTACTATAGTCAAAATAATATATCACACATCTACATCACATAATTACACAATTATGCACTCAACAATAGTACAAATCTTAATAAATTATAATTACTAAACTCCCCTTGCATTGTTAAATCAAAATTTTGTAAAGGTGGTAGTGGTAATATCCAAAATGAAAAATCTATATCCAAGATGGCCACCTAGTATGACCAACATTTGAAATTCAGGTAATACATGTATTTTTAACTTATTTAGTTATTTCTAATAACTTACGTTCATTAACTTAATAATAAATACGTGGTTGTGATTAGTTTGTTGTTTCAATAGTTCGCTATAAATTTTATTAAACATAGAGTTGAACTAGGAAAAACACATTTTTTAGTAGCGTAAACTATTCTTCTGAATATCGTACAAATTGAATTGATACCAACTAAACATTAGTACTTGTGTCGGCATTATCAGGCCGCCATCGGTATTTGTTTTCATGGCTTCAATCAATGTAAAGCAGATATCAATATCTTTTAGACATATCACGATTTTTTTCTGGGTTACACAAGATAACTTTTGTGTAATCAAACCATGTAAATAAACTTTTTTAATTTTGAAATATACATAGATATTTTTTCTCATCACTTGTACCAATGTGATACCTTGCAACATTATGTTTGTAACTTTTATTTAATTAGGTCTTTTACTTGTGTAACTTTTATGCATACACCGAATTTCCGTTGTACACGCAGAGGAATCCACTAGTTAACACACACTCGCATTAATGATGGTCTTGAAAATTTATGTAAAACATGTATGATATTTTTCATGTTCTATATAGTTTGAAATACCGAATACGACATATGCAAATGTAATGTAATTTATCAGTTCATTTTGAAATGCTATGTGGTTAATTTATTGGTTTGACATATAAAGTTGTTTTGTATGCAAGTTGTTACATACATGTTTACATATCAAATACACACATACACATAAATATACCATATACATATTACATACACATATATTTTAGGAGATTTTGGGTATTTTGACTCGGATACGTTTTCAGAGAGTCGTATAATAACTTTTACATACACATACACATACACATACACATACACATACACATACACATACACACATGCATGCGCATCTATATTCAAAATGAAGTACATTTTTTAATTAATATTCTATCTTGACATAAATATCAAGAATACAGGTATTAATGTTACATTTATGACTTATGTCAACCGTATTTGACCAATGTGCACTTGTCGTGGTTGGAATGTCCAAACATACATCACTTTAAAATCTCTTCCTACTTCATAATAACTGATCCCTAAACAGTCACTTTCTAAATTCACCTGCCATTGCTAGCAATAATATTACCATCATGCTGAAAATCGCCACCATTACCGCAGCCATTCCATCGACAGGAATATTCCCGGTTTCAAATCGAAAAACCTCGAGGCTTTTCCGAGCCTCACCGGATGTTTTCCCGCAGTTTCTGCTCAAAGAAATGGAGAAAATTGAAGACCCATTTGCTAGAAAGTTGGTTTCAAGGATTGAAATGCTGCCTGTAGAGGTGAACTTTAGATTATTATTATGTTAGTATTTTTTAATATAAAATATGTTACGGACTTAAACCATTGCAAGGTGTGGTCCCACATCGGTTGCAGGGCCGTCTTCGAGAACTTATATGCCCCCAAATTAAGTGCCCCGGCCGGTCCCCCACGTTGCACTATGCCCGAGCCGCCCATGATCGGTTGTGTGGGATACTGATGTGGGGTTTATAAGCCAAAAAGGTTCCGTCATTCATCGTGCTAGTCTTTCGGATTGAGTTATGGTTGGTTTGTAACAAAATATTCATATAAGATATGATATGATTAAGGGTGGTTTTGGCGGTTAAAGTACAATAAGTTAAGCATAAGCATAACTACTTTAATGTGGTTAAACTGTTATAGTACAATATCTTAAATCAAGGAAGTTTAACTAACATGGATTTTGTCTAGTGAGTGTTGTGAGGTGTCCTTGGATCTAAGTACCGTCCTATGATCATGGATCTTCTGCTTTGTCATGCCAGGGCCCTAGTTCCTGACCAGTGTGTCTAAGAAGTGCAAGTAATTCTAGCACACCGCTTTAGTTAATGGTTAACATGTACACCGATGTGATCTTCAAACATTTGTCTGTTACACTATGTTCATCATAACCCTTACCTCTTTTTAGCATTTTTGGATAAATAATATTATTTCCCTCTTAACTATTTTTGTGAATACAATAATATATATGTATCTATCAGCTAAAATAATATGCGACAACTAAACTCCGTACTTACCAATATCGTCTGTTTTGCCTATAAAAAGGTCACTTTGCTTGCCATGTGGAGAGTATGGCCATCTAAATAGCTTGTGGCTAGCTCTAAGCTCGCTTGTATTGGCTTGGTTTGTAACAAGTCGAGCATAAGCCAAGGCTGACAAGATTGTTGGCTCGCTTAAATCAACCCTAACTTTTAAAATTTTATTGCCCACTTAAAATGACATTTAGTCTTCTAAGCTCAGCTCTCCATCACTATTCGGTCCACTTTACATCAAGACCTGTTCTTTCTTTTTACTCTTAACAATCTAGTTGAGCCAAACCGAGCAAATACACTTTTTTAAAACCGAGCTGACTTAGAGCTCAAGTTTTTTCAGCTCTGTTTGGCTCAGCTCCGACTTGAGAATGGGATCGCCCTGTTCGACTCACGAATTTATGATTTACCATTTCCCCCGGTTTTGGTTGCTAATTTTCACTATATTATTCTACTTTAATAGTTATGTTTTTAGGGATGTTTGAACATGACACAAATTTATGAATGTTTGGGTAAAATCATGATCATAATACCTAGTACAATTTATAGAAGTTATTGTCGGTCATGAAAAAAAATACCATAAAAAGATTTAATGTTTTTGTTGTCATATATTATTACAGCTTAGTGTCTCGAAGAACCGAGTAATGACGAGTTGTGTGAAACCAATAGTACACGACAAAGGTAGCCCACTTGTATGCATCTTCTTGTTTTGATCCATAAAATAGCAGTATGTTTAGTCATACATCATTGGGCTTGTAAATCTTATATAGGGTGTCTTAAGTTACTAAAATACCCTCCAATATTGACAAAATATAAAAATTTTTGGACCAAAATCGGTGTATTGAACAAAAGTTGAATTCACAAGTTATATCAGCACTTGATCTATTTAACTCATTTATTTTTGTAAATTTTAAAAAAATATTTTTTAAGTTTGATTGGTGTTTGGTGTTAATATTTTGAAATTGAAAATTCAAAATTAATGAGTAACATACTCTTATGGTTTACATGCAATTATTTTACTTGTATTTATATTTTTTATTGCAAATTTGTAAATCTAGAGCATTATATGCAATTATAAATAAATAAATAAATTTTTGGGTTTAACAAGTTGTGTTTGTATCAACTCGTGTTGTTTTCGGGTGCATGTGTGTGACACCATTTTATCATTTTAAGGCTTATGTTAGGTTCAACTGGCTGACTCTACAAAATAACCCATTTAACACCCCTAACATTAATTTCAAAGAGAGACAAAAATGGAATTGTTATGATCTTCTTTGAACTCCATTGGGCTTAAAAATCTTTCATGGGGAGTGTTAAGTTACTTAAATACCCTCCAATATTGTCAACATTGAAAAAAAATTTGGGACCAAAATAAATGATCAAACAAAAGTAGACAAAAAAGTTGTATTAGCACGTTTTTGAAGTCATAACTCAACTTGATTGGATATTTTTTTTGTCAAAATGTAAAAAAAAATGTGCAACATGTTTTATAACTTTAACATGTAATAATTATGGAAATGCTATTGTCTTCTTTTAACATTATTGGGCTGAAAAATCTTTTAATGAGAGTACTAAGTTACTAAAATACCCTCCAATATAGACGAAAGGAAAACTTTTTGTACAAGTAAAAAAAATCATTAATAGATTATTAAACAAATAAAAAAAAGAGAAGTTGTATACTTGTATTAGCACGTGGTGTAAATTTCTAATACCACAGGGACCTCATACAGAATTCACGGTTTGGATCTTGTTTGATCTAAATAAGTTCGGGTTGAACTCACAAACGCATTTACTAATCAGACCGGGTATTGGGTATTTGTATAGTAGTTTTGAAAATTAAAGAAATGTGCAACATTTTTTTATATAGTTTACATATAATTAACATTTTATAGGCAATTTTCTGTTTATAATTTTAGAACATTAATTTGTAAAAAGTAAAATACAAATTTCAGGTTAACACATGTCGTGGTTATGTCAACCTGTGAAAACTCGTGTTATAATCAGGTTTATGCGTGCTTCAAATTCAAACCGTCAACTTCCAGATGTAGCCCATTTAACACCCCTGATAAAGAAAATGAAGATATTACACCGTCACCCGCAATAAAAAAATGTTATTTAAACTGCATAAACGGTTTATTTTCCGGGTTCAGTTTATGCATTTATTTACATCTTATTCTTCAGTTCGTGTTTAGAATGGCGATACACGCTTCCATTGCTAGAGCAAGCCGGTTTTGAGGCATGGGCCATTGACATTCTAGGATGGGGCTTCTCCAACTTAGGTAGCCTTTTTTATTATTTTCCAAGTTTTATATATTATACATAGATGTGACATTGCATATATTATTTTGAACTTGTTTACTTGTGAACAAGTCGCTTTGGGTTGTGGTTTATCTTTAACGGGATAATTCGTATAAGGGAAACCACATAACGGGTTGGTTTGTAAAATAAAAGAAAACATAACTATCATAATTATTGTATAGTTATGCTAATAACAACAGATCCTTAGCTGATGAAGAAGACGATGAAGATGAGGAATCCATATCTTGTTGTACTGAGTTTTGTGTGGTGAGATGAAAGATGTGGTTGTAATTAAATAGATAAAATAAAGATAGATGAAGACAAAAAATAACTACATTGACAATAAATTATTGAGAAAAAGTGAATCATTTGTTATTTAAGAATTTAAAATATCTGACACCTATGAAACTATAAAGACAATTACACGTTCCAATACATAACCACTGCATGTAATTAAATATATGAAAAAAACGTTCTCATACGTTCTATACCAAAAAGCGTAAAAAAGATTGGCTCAAAAATAACACTACTGAAGTGACAATTAAAAAATTATCATCAGATTTTAGTTTAATTATGAACTATGTTAAATCTCCAACCAATTAAAACACAAAGAAAAAACAAATTATACATTTCATTAATACGTTCAACTACTCACTTTGAAAAAATTGGCAATGCAATCATGCCTACTAATATGTTATGATGCCTAGATATAATTATACTCAGTTCAATAAATTAAGTAAAAATTGTAATAACTTAATTCACCAACCAAAAAATCAAAAAAGTCTATAAAAAGAGAACAAACGCATCCCACAAACACACAACAAAAATTTGAAAAAAGAAAATGGATTATGGAAATGTTACTGTTAAAAGCATTTTCCGATCAAGAATCAATTTGGAGCTTGAAAAAGACTGCAATTGGCTACGAGCAGTCGAAGATACAAAGAGGTGTGTGACAGATGAAGCAACAAAAACCGATGCTCTTCACAAAGAAGTTCTGAAGCAACCAGATAGCACATTCAAGACACAGGCGATAACCTACCTGGAAAAGCAAGCTTCATACTATGGTCAGCTTCAAGATGTGCTAGAGAGAACAACTCACAAGGTGACGATGAATAAAAGAGCAAAGCGTGAAGGGGCCGAAGAGATCCTCGGCAACAACTAGGGTTTCCTGGTGACTGCTGGTGTGGTGGTGTGATGTGGTGATGGTGTGGTGTGGTGATTGTGTGGTATGGTGGTGTGGTAGAATAAAATAAGTTTGTGAATAGGTTCGATATGATCCTCTTTTGTAACCTCCTTTTTCAACCGGATTTAATATAAAAATCTATTTAGTATCAGTTTATTCACACGTTCTCATACGTTCCATTATACAAACTTGCACGTTCCATGAAATATAAAACATTTTCTTATACGTTCCGGTAGACAAACTTGCACGTTCCATGAAAATATGAAACATAAAAAGTATAAAAACAGAAAAAATATAAACAAAACAATAACGCTAAAAACTATTATTCTTGTAGTTCAGGACAAGTTCGACTGTTATGACCCTGTTTATGACAAACTTTGCATTCCCTATATTTCTTCCCAGACCGACTTATAGCAATCTCTTTCTGAGATTTAATCCGTTTATGTGACCCGCAACCCTAATTCTTAATACCACTAGGCACACAGACAGTCACCTCTGATGGTTGATCATACCCTAGAATAGCAGCAAACTTATCCCTTTTTGATAAATGAGTTCTTTTGTATCTTGTCTCATTGGCTTGTTTGATCATAATGTTCATTTGATCCCTGACTTTAGTAAGTTCATCAACATCAGTTGCATAGCTATTTATGAGATACTCACCAGCCAATGTTATTTCCCTTGAGATCTCTTTGAGTTTTAAATTTTTGTCATTGCCAAAAGTTGAAATTGGAGCAGTTCTAAGATTAACACCAGCATCTCTCTTCCAACGATCAACCATGTATTTCTTTGGAAATCTTGTAACTCTAAACAAATTTAAAATATAAAGGCTGTGACGACACAATAACCCATAATGTTCAAATCTTTTGCATCCGCATGAAATAGTCGAATCAATTCCTTCCTCACCTTCCTTCTTAAACAAAACCTGACACACAAAAATATATTAAAAAATACTTTAAAACATTCTGTCAAAAAATCAAATAAACTTTAAAAAATGTTTTAATACGTTCTAAAACGTTCAAGCGAAAAAAAATAGAATCTATAACTAATTCATACCTCCAAACTGCCTGGAACGTATGCATTAAATTCAAATACTGAAAACCTCACAAAATCTTCTTCTTCTGCAGTTGATTTCAAACATGCTACACCGCTCCTAATATGATACATTTCATCTTGGAAATCATTAAAAATAGCCTTTGTATACATCAGTTATGCTTCCTTCTCAAAAGGTTTTTCGCTAACCGGATCTGAATGTGTGTACCTTGTATCATGATCATTTTTTCTACCACTGTGCCTTTGTATCTCCATACAATGATCAAAATGACTAAAGAACTCAACTAGTGATAACTGTGAGTTAGAAACTTGACAAAAAAAATGATTTTCACTTTCTGATCTCGATGTAGTTCTCATAAGACCAGACAACGGCTCATCCATGTAATAAGCAGGAATCCAATCATATCTCATTTCAAACATGTCACACAACCATTTATTTGTTTCAAGATCATATTCTCTCATTATAAGTTCCCATTGCATTTCGAATTCGGATTGAGAAATTGCATTCGTCCAAACAATGCCAAATATTTTACGTTTAAAATCTTCATTGTTACAAAGGGTGGCACCAACCTGATGTAACAAAAAATATGTTTTTATACGTTAAAAAATACACACATAAAACACACTGATTCATGCTAGTTTGTTATACATGTTCACAAACGTTCTAACACTAATACAAAATATGACATAAATATACTAAAACAGTAATATGTTTATACGTCCTAAAACGTTCTAACACATTTAAAAAATATGCAGCTATCAAATAATGATGAATACTAATATGTTTAGACATTCTAATACGTTATGAAACATATGCATAGTACATTTAATACATTAAAAAGTTACCTTATCAGCAAGTTTTTTCATAATGTGCCACATACATAACCGATGTCTCGAGTTTGGTAAAACTAATGAGATTGCTTGCTTCATTGCTGGATCTTGATCAGTAACAACCACCTTTGGGGCAATACCAAAAGAATCAAGAAAAACTTTCAAAAGCCATGAATAAGATTCAATAGATTCAAATGATAATAACGCAGCACCAACTGTAACATTACGACAGTGATTATCAATGCAGTAAATGGTACAAAAACCATATTGTACCTGTAAAAAAAATTATTAGAAAAAACAAATTAAAAAAATGTAAAAAAATAAATAAAAAATTAAACAACAAATGTATTAAATTGACATACTTGTTGGTCTTAAATATTGCATCAAATGATATAATATCTCCAAAATCGAAATAAGTTTTCTTTGAAATTTCATCCGCCCAAAATAAACGATCTAATTCACCATTAGAATTAACAGTATACTCAAACGAATAACCATCACAACAGTTTTTCTTCCCGCTTAATCTTTGTACAACCATTTCCGCGTCATACTCCCCAATATAACAAGTTAAACTCTGTTTGAAATTCTTACAATCGTCTTTTGTAGCCCCAACTTCCTCAAATCCTCCATACTTTGTCCTCATAATATTAAACGCCTTAACAGGGCCCAAATTCAATGTTGACAACTCATATATAATATCTTGTTGTACATGAGTCAACTTCCTATTTGATCGAACAAAATGCATATCTTTTGCATCCACCCGTTCATAATTATGTCCTTCGACAAAATCATTTATTTCAAACCTCAAACCGTCATCAGATTTTAGAAAAATTTGAGCTCGACAACCACACTGAATTGTTGGTCTCTTCCTTCTTTTATAATACGGTCTATTGGAACCATATTTTTCAGCCATAGAATCATAACTGTTTGCAGATTTATGACCTTCTTTGGAACAAGTAAAATATTTAGACTTTAATAAACCGTCATCATATATGAACCTCCTTTACGAACACAAAACCAGCTTTCTTTGCATACTCACAATAGAAATCATATGCATGATCAACAGATTCAAAAATCATTCCTTTTACAGGTTTACAAGATGCATTAACTTGCGGTATAACAACATCTGATGAAGGATCTGATAAACAAAAAGCAATTTAAGTCAAAAAAATTCTAACCGAATCACAATTACTAACCAATTATACATTCTAACACGTTCAATTTTCTTTCGATTATAATTAATGCAAATTTGTTCTTCCACATGAATCCTCAATTAACTTTATGATTCTCGCTGCTTATTTTCTTTAACGATACTAACTAGTTAAATTTGAAGTCCAATTATCCACGATTTGCTAGTCCAATTTTCTTTAATGATCCTCAATTAACATGAATCCTCAAATTTGAAGTCCAATTATACGTTCTAACACGTTCTAAATATAAAATCGACAATCCTATCCACGATTTGCTATTAAAACACATAATTTGAAGTCTAACCGAATCACAATTAGTTCACAAAACTATTAAACACAATCGATCATAAAAATTCAACAGAAAAAAAACCTAAAAATCGAAAAAATTAATTTATCCGTCAGTTAAACCTACAGTATACAGCTAAATAAATAACAATTGATTAGAATTAAACCTACAATTATTTACTTTGATGATCGTAATACATGACGTAAAAAATCAACGAACACCGTCAATGCTAATCGAACAACTCGCCAATTGTTAAGCAGTTTTTGGAGACAACGATAAAATTCAATAAAACAGGGTATATGCAAAAACCGTTTATTATACAGGCACGATTATCTTTTAAAAGTAATGTAAAAATACAAAAACACCCTTCTGTTAACTTACGCGATCAAATTAATGAAATTGGAAATCAACGATAGGAAGCCTCGCGTACGTAATGTACGATAACCAATTTTTTTATTGGATCCTTTATCATCTTTTAATAATACAATAAAATTTGATTCATTTTTCCCTTTGTAGCTTTCCATAATGCCATTCATTTGGGACTATACCCTACTTAAGATAAGTTGTCTCGTCATTATATGTATGTGTTTATGTGTACTTACCTTTTGTTTGAGTAAGTTGCTTGTGTTTGTCATTGAGGATAGGGACTATATTTATTAAGTTCGTATTGATTTATAATTGTATCTTGAAAAATCACTGCATATATGATAAGATATTACACACATTTTTTACAAACTATTCTATATGATTTCTATAGATTTTTTCAAAAAATGTTCCAAAATTTTCCTTTTCAAACACTTAAACATTTATATTAACTAGTATAATACATCCATAGCAATTAACGTCACCATAAATTAAAACATCCAAAAGTTAACCTGGATAAAAGCTTAAGTTACTATTATACAACAGACGAGAACATGATTTGTTAGTTAATTAGACTTATAACTTTTTACTTAGTTGATCATCTTGACACCACTAAATTACATACTTATTGACGCATGAAAGAGTTCTAAACCGTCACTTATCACAATAGATGGAAGCGGGAAAAATTAGATACACTTTAGCAAACGTTTGATAATCATCCGGTTTAATAGAAAACATACACACATATATATATATATATATATATATATATATATATATATATATATATATATATGCTTTAAGAATTAAGACTGCAAATATAATATTATTAAACAAACTTTTATATGAGATTAGAATCATTGTAAATCCAACTATGTCAATTATGAAATTAATGAAGACAACTAATATATTGAATGAATTTATGACAATTCATGTTTGCTTAATAAACAAAAATCCAAAATGCTTAATCCTTATCTTAAAAGAAACTTAGAAAAGTATTAAGTTTGTAAAAATAATAAATATATCCTTTCCCCCCAACAACATATATCAAAAAACTTTTGGCAATAAAATCACCTAAAGAAAATGATAAAAATGTTCATTTGCTATCTATTCTTAAAGTTGTACCCTACTTGTCCCTCTACACTCAAACCTCACGGTCGTTCCACTTCTATTGGAGCCTTTTGCTTTACAACAAAACACCATAGCCACAAACATTAATGCCCTACAGCCAAACAAACCATTTGCACTAGTAATCCCAATTCAAACTTGTACTTCAAGCATTAATTATTTGTACATTTATAGATACTATTTACATATCTTGAACACAAATGGATCACAAAGATTACTATAAAAGGCAAGCCAAGTACTCAAATGCATCTACTAAACCCTAATCATTCCAAGAAACCACTCTTTTCTCTTTCCCTCCCATTTTTGAGCTTTCCATTCACTCTTCTCAACTCAAGATTCGTCTTTTATCGCGAATAAGCCTATAAATCTATAATATTAAGTTTGTCATTTAACTTCAAGAATGTCCGAAAGTATCGTGCTTACATCCCAAATAAAGAAACCGTTCCATCACATAAACGGTTCAGATGAGCTTGACGTGTTTGAAGCCGCTGGTTATTTCTCGGGTGCCACTGAAAACTTTAGTGGCACTCAGAGAAACAACACCAGTGTCAACAACACACAAAAGTATAGCATGAAGCCTATAAGAAGAATGAGTCTTGACATGCCAAACCAAAGAGGCAATTCAATTAACCCCTTACAATCCATGTCGTTAGATCCCATGGTGACTACCAAAGAAAAGAAGTTCAAGCAACCAAGCTCACCAGGAGGCAAATTGGCTCATTTCTTGAATTCTCTTTTCAACCAAACATCTTTAAAGAAGTCAAAGTCCAAGAAAAAGTCAACAAAGGATGAAGATGAGAGTCCTGGTGGTTGGAAAAGGAAGTGGAGGAGCAGCATTAGCCATTTTAGTAATGGAAACAACACCGCCGCCACCGTCGTCACCGCCAATGTTATAAGTGATGATAAATCTTCCTTTTCAACCTCAGGGTTTAAAACACCACCTTCTTATCATGTAGCACACACCCCAACAAAGATTGCAAGCTATAGAGAACCAATAAGCTATTCATGTCTTAAACCTCTCCCAACTGAAATTACCAAAATACCCCTCACTGAAACCCTAAACAAGAATGATTTTCCTGTGAAAAACATGAGTTTTAGAAATGGGGTTGTGGAGAAAGTAAAGATTCTTGATGAAAAACAAGAAGAACGTAAAAATGATATTAAAGAGTTCAAGAAGTTTACTAATGATGATGATGGGGCAGACAGTGATTCAAGTTCTGATCTTTTTGAGTTGGCAAATTGTGATTTGGGTTATTCATGTTCAAGTGGTTTACCTGTTTATGAAACCACTAGAATGGATATTAGCATCAAGAGAGGTGCACCAATCTCTAGCTAAGAGCATCAACAACTAACCGAAGCCACGGTCCATAGACCGCCACGTGGATTTTTTCGTCCAAAAACCAACGAGCTTGCGGACCCAAATGGTCATGGTCACGGACATCTTGCCTTCCTCCGCGCCTGCCACCTCTTTTCCACATCAGAGTTTTTGAAAGGTTGACACACCCTGTTGCAGATGCTATGAGTGTGTGATCTCATGTTAAAATTCTTGGATTTATTATTGCACAATAAAAGACCCTAGTTTAGCTTTTCCCATAATAAGTTTGCATGTAAGGATTTTATTTTATTTTTTGGGTTCATTTTTTAAGCAATTTAACTACCCTTGCTTTTATTTCCTTGATCACATGTTATTCATTTTGATATATTCATGGTGGGTAAGATATCTATAAGATTGAAAATGAATCATTAATGATATTACAAACTTAATAAAAAAAATATCTAAAAAGGGTGAGAAACAAAACTTAGATGTGACACGTCTACTTTAGAACGAGTGGTCTATATGTACGTTGTGTTACACAGACATATCGTATATATATGAATTGGGTGCCTTTGTAATGAAAACCCATTGCTTGGTCACAAAGATACAATGGTTGACGATTTGACGTATTGTAATGAGTTTAGACGCACCATGCATATAACTGGATGAGGGATGTCTATGTAAAAACTTGAGAACTTGGCGTACCGTATAAATGGTTATGAACACGATGTTGTGTCAACCATTTAAGAAACATCATTTTTCAAACATATAAATATAATATACTAGAATTAAAACAGATAAAAATCTTGATTTATACAATAGTATATTTTTTTATTATACATGTAATTTTAGAAAAATGGTTACTATATTGAGTTTGTGACATTATCACCACTAGGTTTTACATATAAACATATCATGAAAATTGATTGATAACAAAGAAACTTGTTGGCAAAGTGGCTAAGTGAAATGCAGTTCACTACTAGAAAAAATGACACATATTTCGTGTCATTAAAGGGTATAGATGACACAGAAATGCGTGTCATTGAAGCACCTTTCATAAATTGAATATGACACGCTTTTGTGTTGTCATATTTAATGACACGCATTTGTGACACCAATATATGACTTGCATTTATGCGTGTCATAATATATATATTTTTATAAAATATATATATATATATATATATATATATATATATATTTTTCTTAATTACTAATATGTACATTAATGACCAAATATAGCAGCAAAATTGTACATTTCATTTCTTAATTAAACATTGTACGTCAAAATATTACAAATATTCCTAAAGTAACAAAAATATTGGTTGATATTCAATACCATACATATCACTACCGGAAAATAAATTGTGTCGCATAACTCGACCTTCTTCTCGAACCGCGATCTCCTTCATGAAGTTTAAGACATAATAACCAGACTCGGACATCCCGGCTGAGCTGGGCACTACAAAATTACAAAAACTTGAATAAATAAGGCATATAATTATAATAGGCTTTTGTATTAAAAAGTAAACTCCACATTTTATGTGATTTAATTTGTACCAAAATTAATGACTTTATATGGATTTCCTTTGTAGTTCATATTCCAAGTAATCACTATTGAAGCTAAATAATATCTGATATTGGCCTGATAATCGATGATCATCTCGATTTAAGTTGATAATCTTTTGTGTGTTTTTTTAGCACCGGATATGGATGGAAAATAAATTATAGGTTGTGATAGGTTTACACAAACAATGCAGGAATCGAAAGCCGAGTTCACAGAGATTAGATGTTAATATCAATGTATTAGTTACTTACCCACTGTCCTGGCAAGAATATGAGAATATCCAATGATGAAGGGTAGATCGATTCCCTTCAGGTTGATGACCACAAAGTTTTCCTCGGTATGATTATTCACACCTACAAAAAATAATATATGTTAGAATTCAAAATTTAAACTTCTAAACTTTTTTTCACCAGAATAAAAAATATACCTTAATTATCAAGGCAATGACTTTCACCATTCTGTCTAAAACAACCATTGGTTATCTCTGTTGATCACTTCATATGCTGTAGCAGGCAGCCCCGATAAAGTAATTGAAGAAGCGTGGATCGACTCACTGGTAGACGATCTACTTTCCTCGGGTGTGATTATACTATTTCACCGATGGTTTTCTTGGATCTGTGTTCTTCCACCTACAAAATGAACAGCACCGTCAACTTACCCCTCAGAAAGGGACAGAGGGGTCCTCTTTGGGGTAACCCTCCGGTGTGAGAATAAGTATTTGTGGGAGAAGATAATAATATCAGAGTAAGGAAATCTGGAGAGTATTGCTTAATAGCTGAATACTCTGTGTGATTGTGTTACTGGATGTAACTGTCTGATTGAATATAATTGAATATGATTGAATGTGATATCATGTCTCTCCTTGTGGAGTTGATGCTGTATTTATAGTGCTAGGGTTTCCACTGATTGGGCTCAGCCTTGTTGGCCTCCTCCAATTGCTCTGCGCCACGTGTCCTCTGGGACACCTGGTGCTTTCTCATTGGTTATAATCACGTGGTAGCACATGGGTTATGCTGAGTTGTCCACCTTTCATTTGGCAGCTGTCAACATCAGCATATTCTTATTCCTTAAAAAGATACCTTCTGGAAGGTTGTCTGACGTGCACAATCAAGGTTGCCCTAATCTTGATTTGGATAAGGACGAGGTTGATTATGTGCATGTGTGATATGCGCCAATCCTGAGGATGCGCGAGGTCTTCTCTTTATTCTCACGCGCAGATGTTTCATGCGCAGATGTGATATGCACGAGCATGTGATATGCGCCGCGCGCTGATGCGCCACGCTCATATGTGATATGCGTGAGCATATGTGATGCGCAAGCATATATGTGCCTGGGCATATGATGCCTGAGCATGTGTGGTGCCTGGGCATATGATGCCTGAGCGTGTGATGCATGAGCATATGTGATACGCGCCATGCGCATAGGTTTTGGCTTTGTGACTTCTTAATGTCTTGATTTCAAGCCTCTTGTCTATATCTTGTGGGTTGACCCGCCTTGCTCGGTGTTGAGGCGGGTACATACCTCTTCAAGCCCCCCCAGTCTAATGTGTGTCTTGTCTCGCGCGAGCGAGGCAAGATAGATATTAGACTTAACAGTTTGTTCTTTTAGTAGGGGTTTGTCTTTTTCTTCTTATTATTCACCGTTGCGCGAAATTCTATCCTTTTGGTTGCAAACGAATCGTCCCTGTACGTGGTTGGTTGTTGCTGACGTGGGCCAGTGATGGAGACGTGTCAGGCCTTTCGTGTGCTCGAGGTGCTACAGTTGCCTTTCGTGTCCCCTCACATGCTGTCAGGGACACGTGTCGTGCTCGCGTTGGTCCGTTCCTGCGAGTGGTGGCGCGTGAACTCTGGCAGCAGCCGTATAGTTTCCTTTCATGTCCCCTCACACAGTGTCAGGGACACGTGTCGCGCTCGCATTGGCTTAAACCTGCGAGTGGGGGCGCGTGAAGTCCGTTCAGCACCAAAATTTCTCTCTCCTGGGCCTATAAAAGCCAGCCCTTAGAGTTTTTTTATCCTTCATCTTCTTGTTTAATATTCATAACTCTTTTCTTTCTTTCATTCTATTCCGATTACCGTCTTCTGCTTCTAGGTTTCTGTTCTTCAGAAGCATCCTCCGTTCGTTTTTACACTTGTATGTCTGATAGTTCAGACCACACAATCTCCCCCATCCATTGCCGTAGAAAATCGTTAGTAATGTCTACATTGAAGAAGACCGGCAAGGGGAAGAAGGCTGCTGAGGTCTCATCGGAGGAGGTAGGGAGGACCAAGGCCGTGAAGAGGTGGAATGAAATCCCCTGCAAATTGAGGCAGGCCGATCTTGACAGCCTCATCGCCTCTCAGGGTTTTCCCCCTCTGTTTGGCTGCATGTTGCCTTTGGCCGGGCAAACGGCGGCGGACCCGCCTGCCGGCTATATATCCTTGTACTGTCATTTTTTCACCCACTGCAACCTTCGTCTCCCGATGACAAGGTTTGTAGGTGCGGTGCTTAGGTTCTATGGGATTCATATATCCCAAGTCCATCCGTTTGGACTTGTGCGCATGACTCATTTTGAGTTCATGTGCAAATCTCAGCGCGAGGAGCCCACCCCTCGGCGCTTTCAATTTTTTTACAAGCCCAAGATCCAAGACTCTTGGTTCTCTTTTATTCCTCGCAGTCAGAAGGTGAAGTGCTCCACTGTTTCATTCAAGAGCCTTCATGACTGGTCTGAGAGGTTTTTTTACATCAGGGCTGGTGTGATCCCCATCCGTATGACCATGCGCACGATCTCTTCTGCGCCTGCGGATGTGGGTGTTGTCAAGAACCCAACTGGCGCCTGTGTGAAGAAGTTGACTGCTGAACCATCCCCCGCCAAGAAAATTTGTGAGGAGGCGCTGGTGGGGGTTGGTATGAGCAGGAGGTGGGCGGACAGCGCGTCTGAGCCCGTTATCCAAGTCGACGGCTTGTGTAAGTTTATCTCATTGCTTTACTTCTGCGCGAATAAAATTATTTTTGCTGATATCATTTGACTTGTTTTGTGCAGTCACCAAGGAGTATATCCACGCCGCATATGATGAGCATATGGAGGGTGGCTCCGTCGCGCTCGGCGCTGGGGAGGTTGGTTTCCCTGATCGCTTTGATGACATGTTCATCCCTGTTGATCTGGGATTTGTCTTCGACAGCGATGCGCCTGGTAAGCCTTTGTACTTATGCATTTTCCTTTATAATACCAAATTTTGCTAACACTTCTGTTGCATGTATTGTAGACGCGCTCGAAAACTACGAGCTGGAGCTCGCGGAAGAGGAGGAGGAGGAGGAGGCGCCCCAACTAAAGCGTAAAGCTAAGGGGAAAACTGGCACAGGGGCCAGTAAGAAACAGAAGAAAGATGTTGCCCCTGTTGTTCAGGATCCTCCTACTCAGGCGGGGGGATTTGGGAAAACCCAGTAGTTTACCACCAAGGTTTACCTGTCTTCCCTGCCTCAAAAAGTGGGCAGACCTCCTGTCCACCTGAGGTATGGTGCCACTACCTCCTCCCTTCGCGCGGCGGAAAAGGGAAGCGGTGTTGCGCCTTCGACAGGTATACTTTGCTTATCCTTTATGGTTCTATGAGCGCGATTCTGATAGACTTACTAATGAATCTTTGCTCTCTCAAATGTTTGTAGAGCCGGCGACAGCGCAACAAGATGCCGAGGCTGCGCCGGCGGTCGCTTCGAAGTCCCCTGTTTTACCCTCAAAGAAGGGTAGAATGGACTTCATGGCGATGTTTGCTTCGCGAACGCAGTTGCGCCAAGGTACGTATTGCGCTCTTATTTTCTGACTTTCTTTTAGATCAAGTCATGAACCATTTCTTTTTGTTGATTTTTTCATAGAAGCCGTAGCTGGCGTACAAGCTGCTGGCGGTACTCATGGCGCCGGTGCCAGCGCCGTTGGCTCTGCTCCTGCTCCTGCAAGCGATGAATCTCCCCTCATCGGGATTACTAAGGAGCAGGAGGCCGTTTTGCGCGCCGACCTGGCGGCGTCGAGACCTCCCTCACCTCCTCCTGTGCACAGCCCTCCTTGCGAGACCGATTTTGATTCTAGGTCGCAGGAGAAGAGGCCTATTTCAGAGGAGGATGAGGAGTTTGAAGCTGAAGACCCCGCTGGCGCCCGCGCCAGCCCTGCAGCGCCACGAGGTTTCGCGGCGGAGCCTTCTCGCAGGGCTGGCGATGACTTTTCTGCTTCATCCCCGCAGGTATAGGTTATTTTTTGTTCCGCTGCGCGGACTTCCATCTTAGTGTTTTGATAACTTAGATAATTACTTTGTTTTTGCAGGAAGCCGATCACATTTACCGCCCGAGATGGAATATTACTGAAGAAAGCACATTTCAGTCCATGGGTGTGTGTGCGGAATTCTGGGCTCATGCTGTGCCTCCATCTGAAAGGAGGTTCCAGGAGGACCGCGCTCGCGACGACCTGCTCAATGATCATATGTTTGCTGGGTCGGCCTTCTTTGCTGCCTCCCAAGAGCTTCGCTCTGATTACGTAAAAGTACGTGATGCTCTTGCGGAAGCCAAGCAAGAGGCTAAGGTGTCTGCTTGGCATCTTTCTGATGCTCGCGAGAGAGCTGAAAAGCTCCAAGCAGAGCTCAGTGAGAACAGAGCCAGTGCCAACAGCGCCTTCGTGAAGCGCGGTCATGAGCTTCAGGCTGCGCGTGAGAAGCTGCAGGCGGCGGAGGCGGACGCGGACAAGTACGCGCGCAGAGCGCGCGACTTGGAACTGGAGGCGGAGGCGCGTGACCAAGCTCTTGTCCAGTCTATAACTGAAAAATCATCACTGGAGAGTGAGGTTGCGCGCCTGAAGAGGGAGCTGGCGGCCGCGCAGGCCGATAAAGATGAAGCCTTGGCGACGGCAGCGTCTAGCCAGGAAGCACTTGATGCTGCGCGGGCGGAGAAGGAAGAAGTCCTGGCGGCAGCAGCGTCCGACAAAGAGGAGCTAAAAAAGACTAAGGAAACTGTTGAGTTATTAAACTCTCAGGTTCCTGCCCTCGAGACGTCTGTTGCTGGCCTCGCGCAGGATCGCCAATGGCTGATCTCACAGGGCATGACTCGTTGCGCTTACGCGATGAAATACTCATACGAGTTTCAGGCCCTGGTGATGGATTGCAACGCTGCCGCGCGCTTGGTGGGCCGAGCTGAAGGGTTCACGGATGGTTATGAATATGGCATGTTGAAGAAGAACCCATCCGAGTACCCTTATCAGAGCGACGCTGCCTGCGCGGAGATGGCCGCGATGGGGGAGAAGTATATGAATACTCCCATTCCCATCCTTGCGCAGGTATTTTAACCTTAATGAGATTACCTTGACTTATTTTCTAAGTCTTTTTGTACTCATATTTTTGCTTATGATTTGCAGATATCCGCGCTTGCTGACCAGCCCGATCTCGCCGCGCTAAAGAAATTACTTGACGAGTGCGAAGGGGCTGGTGGCGGCGATGATGGCGCGGGGAATGCTGGCGTTGCTAGCGGCTCTGGCGTGGCCAAAGGATCCGCTCCTGACACTGTTGTGCTAGAAGACTCCATTCAAGATGAACAACTTGACTATGGTCAGTTTGGAGAAGACGAGGAGCAGGCTGCGCTGGATGCTGAGGGCGATGATGAGGATTATGAAGAGGCTGACGTCGACGTGGAGACTTGAGAAGCCCTTCATGTTTTTATTTTTATTTGTAATTTGTATCTCATCTTGTAAATTTGTAAATTTCAGTGCTTTTGAATGAAATTCTGTTTTTCCCTTCTTCGCATCTTGCGCATTCCCATTCATCTCTTTATATCGCATGTTTGCTTGTTGAATATAAGATATGCTTGCACGTTGGAATAAGAACAAGGTTGTAAGGAATTTATTATAGTTAATCCTTGTCATATTGTAAGTGATATTTCCATATCTTGATTATGTTGACACGCGCCTTGGCGTTTTCATTATTCCTCTTTTGCGCGACGTTTTCGCGCATGGAATTATGAATTTTTTAGCCTTTACGTGTCAATATGTGTTACTCAGATATCCATTACATTTTCATGCGCGACCTCGACCTGAGACCTTAACAACTATGTTTTGGCATTTGCTTTGCCTTAGTTGTGTTTAGGTATTTTTATGGTCAGGGTGCGCAGTATGTAGGTTGGATGTTGTGAGTGATTTGAGCTAAGGCTCGCATTATTGGGCTAAGGCCCTGACGTTTTAGAGTTAAGACTCGTTAACGCGTTTGAGCTTGAAGCTCGCGCATGTATGTTTTACTTCGTTTTATTTCATTTTGATGTCAATACAATGTTGTCATATTGCTCAAAACTAATAAAGGGAAGTGTGAAACATGTATGCAAAAGGTAATAGAATCCATATTAAGAGAAGATAGCGCGTATCATTATTTATAATGGCTTAAAAAGCCTTGATTACAAACTTGACATTTTTACATGAAACATTTTCTAAGCTGTGCCGCGTTCCATGCGCGCGGGATCTTCTTTCCATTCAAATCTTTTAAAGCGTATGCGCCTTTTCCCAATTCTTCCGAGACTTGATAAGGTCCCTCCCAATTGGGGGACATTTTTCCCGTGGGTATCGCGCGGCTAGCTTCATTGTTTCGAAGGACAAAATCATTTTTCTTGAAGTGGCATTCTTTCACGCGCTGGTTGTAATATTTTTCCAGCTTTTTCTTGTACTTGGCTTCACTGATGATAGCCGCCTCTCTGCGCCCTTCAAGTAAGTTGAGATCCAACCGTCTTTCGCGCTCGTTATCAATCTTGCTCATCATGAGCACTCTATGGGATGGGCATCCAATTTCTGCTGGAATCATTGCCTCTGTTCCATAGGTTAGGCTGAACGGGGATTCGCCATTGCTGGTTTTGCTTAATGTCCTGTGTGCCCACAGGACATTAGGTAGCTCTTCGACCCAAGAATGGGATTCTCCCTCCAACCTTTTCTTCAGCCCATTTAACAAGCTTTGGTTCGCGCGTTCCACTTGTCCATTCCCCTGAGGGTGATAAACTGAAGAGAAAATTTGGTTGATGCGCAATTCCTTGAGCCAGCTGGATATCTTCTTGTCAGTGAATTGCTTGCCATTATCGCTCACAATTTCCATGGGCAAGCCAAAACGGCATATGATGTGGCTCCAGATAAACTGCTTCATCGCTTCGGCTGTTATTTTTGCTAGTGGCTTGGCTTCAACCCATTTTGTAAAATAATCTACTGCCACTACCAAAAATTTTACTCGCCCAGGCGCTTGCGGTAGGGGACCCACAATGTCGATTGCCCATTTGTGGAAAGGCCATGCTGAGGTTACTGGAATCAAGTTGTTCTTTGGCCGCATGGTTTTTGGCGCATAGCTCTGACATGCTTTGCATTTTTGGATCTCCTTTAGAGCGTCCAAGTACATGCCTGGCCAATAGTAACCTGCGCTCATTGCCTTGGCAACCACCATGCGCGGGCCAGCATGAATTCCACATATTCCTTCGTGTATCTCTCTGATCACATAGCTTGCTTCCTCAGCATCTAGGCATTTCATGAGCGGTCCCAGATAAGAGCGTCGATATAATGTACCATCAAGCAGTTCATAGTTCTGCGACTTGTGTCTTATCTTCCTCGCCTGTGCGCGACTGTCCGGTACTTTTCCCTCCTTCAAGAATTTCATTATTGGAGTTATCCATGATGAAGGGGTTGTATGAGTTACAAGGACAGACTTCGCTCCCACCGACGGGTTGCTCATTACTTCTACCCTGACATCTTTGCCAAAGTGATCGAAACTGGTTGATGCCATCTTACTCAGCGCGTCGGCAGATTTGTTTTCACTGCGCGGAATATGAATGATTCTGAAGCAGTCAAATTGCTCGATGAGCTTTTTCGCCTGCTCTAGATATAGAGGCATGGTGTTCTCCTTGGCATCATAAAGGCCATTGACCTGTGCTGCTACCAAGTATGAATCAACATGGGCCTCTAGATTTTTAACTCCGAATTTTTGCGCGATGCGCAGGCCAGCCAGCAGGGCTTCATACTCAGCCTCATTGTTGTTGCTTTTGAAGTCCAACCTGATGGCGTAAGTATATTCCTGATTCTCTGGATCCACCAACTTGAGGCCTGCGCCGGATCCTTCGTTGTTTGAAGCTCCGTCGGTGAATAATCTCCACACATTTTCTTCGTCATTGGCTCGCGGAGGGTCTACCTCGCGCTGAGCCTCTTCAATTTTTCCTTCGGGGACCTCGGCAATGAAATCAGCCAAGACTTGTCCCTTTATTGCTGGACGGGGCTTATAGGAGATCGTGTGCTCTCCTAATTCCAGCGCCCACTTTGTCAGCCTTCCTGAGAGCGCGGGACGGCGCAAGACTTGCTGGATGTTGTAACCAGTCAGAACTTCAATGGGATGACCATTGAAATATCTATGAAGCTTGCGCGTCGCGTGTGTTAGTGACAAAACTAACTTTTCCATGATGGAGTAGCGCGTCTCAGGATCTGTCAGCACCCGACTCACATAGTATATTGGCGTTTGGATTCCCTTGCGATCCACCAATAATACTGCGCCGATGGCGCGCTCTCCTGCTGATAGGTACAATGTCAAAGTTTCACCAGGAAGTGGAGCTGTGAGCGCGGGCAAATTTATCAAACTTTCTTTTATCTCACTGAAAGCCTGCTCGGCCTCAGGAGTCCATTTGAATTGGCTTTTCTTTAAGCAATTCCTCAATGTGTTGACAAATGGGGTAGATTTGCTTGCATGGTTCGCTAGGAACCTGTTGATTGAAACCAATCTACCATTCAGCTTCTGGACTTCTTTCATGGTGGATGGCGAAGGCATGTCAAGGATGGCCTCCACCTTCTCAGGGTTCACCTTAAAACCATCATTGGTGACCATTACACCCAGAAATTTTCCCTCTTGCACGCCGAAAGTGCATTTGCTCGGATTGAGCTTCATGTTAACTTCCTTTAGGCGCCCAAGGGTTTCCTCGATGTCTTTGAGCATCTGTTTTTCCTCCCTGCTTTTGATCACCAAATCATCCACATAGACTTCTAGGTTTCTTCCAATTTGCTCGTTGAAAACGGCATCCATAAGTCTTTGGTAGGTTGCGCCCGCATTCTTCAAACCAAAGGGCATTTTTGTGTAACAAAAAACACCCTTGTCGGTTCTGAAGGCGGTCTTGTCCTCATCTTGTGGTGCCATTTGAATCTGGTGATAGCCCTTGTAGGCATCCAGGAAACATTTAAGTTTGAATGGCGCCACGGAGTCCACCTTTGCGTCGATGTTTGGGAGGGGGTAACAATCCTTTGGGCACGCTTTGTTGAGGTCCTTGAAGTCAATGCACATCCTCCACGACCCGTTACTTTTCTTTACCATCACAGGATTGGATACCCATGTCTGGTATCGTATCGGGCGGATGATGTTTGCGCGCAATAGATCCTCAACCTGCTCATTCATGGCCCTCGCCCTCTCATCCCCCATGACTCTCTTCTTTTGAGCAATTGGCTCTATAGACTTGAACGTGTTGAGAGAATGTTGCGCCAGGTCTCGCGGAACCCCAGTCATATCAGAGTGTTGAAACGCGAAGACCGACATATAGGCTGTGAGCAACCTTTTCATTCTCAACCTCGTGTCGTCTGATATCGTAGCGCCAATTGTGATTTTTTGCTCCGGGAATTTCGGGTTGAGAATCCATTCTTCTGGCGCGTTTTCTGCCATTGGAATTTTCATTCTCCCCTCCCGCAGAGTACTTGTCACTGCGCACAAATGATCTCGGTATACAAAAGTTACACCTGTTGGTGTTGGGAACCCCAATGCGCCGTGCGCTGGCGACGGTATGGCGTTGAATTGGGAAATCGTTTCCCTACCCAAGATCATATTGTGGCAGGAAGTGGTGGGCAAGACCAAGAAGTTGACAACTTCGGCTCGCTTGTGTTTCTCATCCCCCATAGTTAGCTCAAATTGTATTTGACCTAGGGGATGAATGATTTCATTTGAAACACCAGAGATTGGTGCATTCACAATTTCAAGCCTTGCTTGGTCTGCCGGATCCAGTTTTCTGAAACATTGCTCATACATGATATCCGATTCGCTGCCAGTGTCCACCAGGACTTTTGACACTTCGTAATGAGCAATGTGTGTAGTGATGATAAGAGGACTGCTGATAGAAGGGCCTCCCCTGATTCTTGGGAAGATTACTTGTTGCTCGCGCCAATCTCCTTGGATTTGCGCGCTTCTCTTTCTTGATGTTTGCCCTTGCCTTCCTCCCTCGGCTACACAGATTCTTTTGTACTTTTTGCTGGCTGAGGCTTCTGATTGTTCATTTTCTGGTCTTGAGTTTTTCACCAGGTGAGCCAGCTTGCCTGATTTCACGTCCTTTTCAATTGCATCCTTCAAGTGGTGGCATGCATCAGTGTTGTGTCCTGTGGACTTGTGAAACTCACAGTACTTGCCACTGTCTGATGGTCCCTTGTAGTGTAGTGGCTTGGGGCTTTTGAATTGGACATTCTCAGTGCTTAACACCTGTGAAGGCGTTTTAGTGAGGGGAGTCCATATTCTTGGCAGAGGTTTGCTAGGATCTCTGCTGCCCTCCCTCTTGTCACCCTCCACGCGACTACGAACGTCTTTTTGGGGCTGGGGTGAGGTTGGTTGCGCCTGCTTTTCTGCGGAAGAAAAACTGGTTGGTTGCAACCTGGACCATACAGAGTTCTGTTTGCCCCTTTTTTCTTTGCTGCGCGGTGACTCAGCTTGATGCGCTCTTTCTCTTTCCATATCTTGGGCAATTTGTTTTTCATTTCTCGCGAAGACTCGCGATGCTTCCATTAGTTTGGCCCAAGTGGTGGGCATGCCATCTCTGCTTACGAGAGCTCGGCGGAGTTGATCACTGCGCGCGCCTTGTATAAAGGCCACGCGCAGGAGTTGCTCAGTTATACCTCCGATTGCCAGAGACTCCTGATTGAAACGAGTGATGTAGTCTTCAATCGTTTCATCATTCCTGCGCACGCAGTGCATGATGTCATCAGGGTCGCGCGTGTGTCTGCGCTGCTGTACGAAGTGGGCTTGGAACTTTTCCAACAGTTCCTCGAACCCATCGATTTGCCCAGTCGGCAAGCTCTCGAACCAAACACGCGCCGCGCCCGTGAGGCAGCGAGCAAACATGTGACACCATGTTGGCATCGTCCAGCTCTCTAGGTTTCCCGTGTTGTAAAAACCTTGCAAGAAATCGTCTGGATCTGTTGTGCCGTCATATTTGCCCAAACCACTTGGCATCTTGGTTTTGTGCTGGATGGGAGCCTTAGCGATGCGCTCAGTGAACTTTGAATGTTTCACCAAGATGGCTGGTCTGTACGGTGTGGTTACGTCCACTTGCCCTCTAACTGGTGGGCTGTACGGTATGTGCAGATGCAGATCGGCTCTGGCTCCAGGCGCCATGTTCACAGGCGCGCGGAGCTGTGAGCCTCCTGCATGAGTATCTCGCGTCTTCCTCATGCTGTGCACTTCTTCATCACTGAACTCAGTGTGTGCAGTGTGAACAGAATGTCCTTCTTCCGGCGCGCGCGGCCTTTTTGTTCCATGAACAGTTTGCTTATCAAACGCTTGCCTTTGTGTTAAGTCGGCTAGCTTTTTCTGTTTGACCATGTCATTGTACTTGTCCATTAGACGCCGCTGCTCGTTTATGAGCCATTCTTTAGGATCATTTGTTTCCTCTTCTGGACCCATTGGTCCTTTTTGTTTCGCGCGCGGCAAGATTTTGTAACGTAAGATCGTCTGGAGGAGTTTCAGTCTGACCATGAGGAGTTGTGATGAAAGGACGGTTACTGGTGGCGCGCGTAGAATCACGCTGCGCCCTCAGAAACTGTTGTCCCTCATTAACATCCTCACGTTCAATATCCTCCAGAGCTTGATCAACGTTATGAACGCCAGAAACCATGGTGAAAAATTGTTTTTTATATAGATCTGATGAGATCTTGTTGCCGTTGTAACAGTGGATGGCGCCAATGAAGAAGCGTGGATCGACTCACTGGTAGACGATCTACTTTCCTCGGGTGTGATTATACTATTTCACCGATGGTTTTCTTGGATCTGTGTTCTTCCACCTACAAAATGAACAGCACCGTCAACTTACCCCTCAGAAAGGGACAGAGGGGTCCTCTTTGGGGTAACCCTCCGGTGTGAGAATAAGTATTTGTGGGAGAAGATAATAATATCAAAGTAAGGAAATCTGGAGAGTATTGCTTAATAGCTGAATACTCTGTGTGATTGTGTTACTGGATGTAACTGTCTGATTGAATGTAATTGAATATGATTGAATGTGATATCATGTCTCTCCTTGTGGAGTTGATGCTGTATTTATAGTGCTAGGGTTTCCACTGATTGGGCTCAGCCTTGTTGGCCTCCTCCAATTGCTCTGCGCCACGTGTCCTCTGGGACACCTGGTGCTTTCTCATTGGTTATAATCACGTGGTAGCACATGGGTTATGCTGAGTTGTCCACCTTTCATTTGGCAGCTGTCAACATCAGCATATTCTTATTCCTTAAAAAGATACCTTCTGGAAGGTTGTCTGACGTGCACAATCAAGGTTGCCCTAATCTTGATTTGGATAAGGACGAGGTTGATTATGTGCATGTGTGATATGCGCCAATCCTGAGGATGCGCGAGGTCTTCTCTTTATTCTCACGCGCAGATGTTTCATGCGCAGATGTGATATGCACGAGCATGTGATATGCGCCGCGCGCTGATGCGCCACGCGCATATGTGATATGCGTGAGCATATGTGATGCGCGAGCATATATGTGCCTGGGCATATGATGCCTGAGCATGTGTGGTGCCTGGGCATATGATGCCTGAGCATGTGTGGTGCCTGGGCATATGATGCCTGAGCGTGTGATGCATGAGCATATGTGATACGCGCCATGCGCATAGGTTTTGGCTTTGTTACTTCTTAATGTCTTGATTTCAAGCCTCTTGTCTATATCTTGTGGGTTGACCCGCCTTGCTCGGTGTTGAGGCGGGTACATACCTCTTCAGTAATCGTCAAATCCCTCAATTAATTTCAAAGTTCTAATAATTACTATAATTATACCCCTACACATGAATTCACTAGCAACGGGACACAAACAGTCTTACTTCAAAAATATAATAAATTATAAAAACTATGTGGTACATGATTTATTTTTTGGGGGCATCTCAATGTAGCAAAACTACTGTCTACAGTGTATTATTAACTGCAGATTGAAGACAAATCGTAAAATAGCTGCAGATTGAAGACAAATCGTAAGAACACTATAAATGAGCATTTTTTACCTTGATTTATAGTTTCGGGTCATTAACATGAACTTTATAAACATTTTCTACCTAATCTTTTACTCTTTAATGTTATCCACAATTAGAGGAGAATACAAAATCTTTATAAACATATACCTCCAAAAAACTTTTCGAGAAAGTTGTTTGTTTACTGATGAGATATGGGCCATATGGCAATAGCCCAGTTATAATAAGCCTGCAATTAGAGAGCATGAGCATATCAAATTCAATTAGCTTAACTAACAGTGCATAATTCTCAAGCAAGTAAAGTTGAGATTGAAAAAAACACAACTTTACTTTTTGGTGATCTAGAGGATATAGGTGAACAACTTGTCGAGCTTTCAAGATCGGCATGATCATAAACCAACAGATAAATGAAATGGTCAGGCTTCTAAAAAGTAAACAAAAATTTTCAGAAAACTACATGATTATTATATGCAGCAATATGCTAAGGTTATCATCACAAAACATACCTTTAGTTTGAACCACCCAGTCATTCATTTTCATCTGTTCTTCCTAAAATCTTTTAACAACTGACTGAGATTTCCCAGACGCCACTTTCTCAAAATCAATGCTTCAAGCATCATCATCATAAATCAAAAAAATCTAACAAATAATGAAATAGCAGAATTTTGTTCATAACCAAAAAAAAATCCCTTTCTCAAAATCAATGCTTCAAGCATCATCATCATATTCCCGTGTTATCTCCACCTGAAATAAGAATAAAAAACCCATTAATAAACCAACCACTATGAATTCATATCATGAAATACTTCAACTTTTCCCAATTTCATTATGTACCTGCTCATTAGCATCCGCAACCCCTTTAAACTATAAAATACCGAGAACGAAATTTAGTCTCCAAAAACGGATCCAGCCTAAACTGAAAAACACAACGTCAACAAAGAAACCTTGAAAAAATCACAACAATATACCTAAAAACAAAATAACGATATCAATTAACAGAAATTAGGGCTCAGTTACATGAAATTCGGGCTCAATTACCTGCAAATGATTCGTTTACTGACTTGAATTGGGTGCTAAGGTGGTCTGGTATTTGAATTTTTACTTCAATTAACTCCAAATCAAACCTTGGCCGAACCCTAGCCGACTGAAAAATTGAACTGTTGTGGTATATCAGCCGTGGTGGTGTTGTGCCATGGTGGTGACAGATTTGTGGTTTATCAAACGGGGTGGTGTAGCGGCGTGTTGGTGATAGAGTCGTGGTGGGACTGATGGAACCCTGGCCGGTGAATAGATGTTCAATTGAGAGGTGGAGTGATGATGTTGAGTGTTAGGTACTATGTTGAGAGATAATGCGTTGGAGGTTAATTTTTTTTATTTGGATTTAAAGATGACATGCATATATGACAATCAAGGTTATTTTTCTAGTTTATGACACTGGTTCAATGACACACAAAAAAACTGTCATAAATCTTTTAAATTTTTAAAATTTGACATTTTTAATGACACACACATTTGTGCGTCATAAATCACTGCGTGTCATTGTGCGCAAGTCATTGAAGGTCCTTTTTCTAGTAGTGGTTAAAGCTTGGGAAGCCCAATACCTGGGTTTGACACGTCAACAACGTATCATGAGGTATATTGGAACATGGGATATGGTCAAATGTATCTTGTCAAAATAACTAATCACCACCGACTTATGGAATACTTTTCGTGTGAGGGAAAGGAGCGAGTGAATCAAGACAGAGGACAGAAAAGAAAGATGTATTGATGTTGTTAGAAAATTTAAATATCATATATACTTTGCTTCATTTATACTCACATTTTTCTTGGTAAAGAACCTAATGATAATATGGATGAGAGTGATATACTCGAATGTGGCTCAATGTAATGATTTGTGTATATGGGTAGGGGAAATGGTGCATGAACCTAATAGTCTACATACATATATGAAACAATGGTACTTTTCCTTTTATCAATAGGAGCTACTTTTAATAACATAACTTTATTACTAGTTGTTTGGAAGTGTTATGGACTTATGGGAGGAGTGAATATGCCAATGTGAAATAGGTAAATTTTGATACATAAAGCGGCTTTCACCTTTCACACTCGGTACTAGAAGATGTTATGGAAGATATGAGTGAAATAGGTAAAATATTCATTCAGTTGAGTACCAGATCCGGCTTGGTTATTGATAGAGTGAGTAAATCTGCCATTTCTTGAAATCTCTCTTCTGATTCAAAATCGTGGTGTAACGTGTAGCCTCCCCTGTTCCGGTTATGGAATAGATGAAATAAATAAAAAAATGGATTTTTGTTCAAGAATGAAATCTTGTTGGAACTGTCCATATCCGGTTCATCCTTCGGAACCATATCACATCCCGAATCTAATGAAATAGGATGAATTGAGACGGTATTTTGTAAATACGTAATTATCTTGAATAGATTAACCATTTCTTTATTTTCTAGTGACGTGTTACTTATTTAATCTATAGCTAATAATTGAAAACCGAATGAAAAAAATTTGTGTATATAACTAATATCGCTAATAGAAAATCCTGATAAACATATTGTGTATTAGATGTGCATGTAGACTTGGGCGTAAAACCTAGTTCCGGACCCGACCGGGAACTGGACCTGGTGTACCTGACCCACAAGTAACCTATTTCCGGACCCGATCGAGAACCATACCCGGAGCCGGTTACCAACCCGGTTCTTGACTTTGTTGACCAAACCCGTTTCTGGTTCCCAAAAAATACCCGGTTTGTGCACCTCTATTTGTATGGGTTGGGTCTTATGTTACTGTCAACTATCGAGTTAGGTCCATCAGGGTTCTCTCTTTTGCTAGTTTAGTTGGAAATTTGGAACAATATTACTGGGCTTTTGTTTTAAATATGTGTGGGCCGGCCCTTCTTCCATTGGGTTTTAAACTCTATCTGATATGATTGTTGGGTCGCAATGATTTCATTGTTTTGAGTTCTTAAAGCCCTTTCTTAATGCATCTCATAGCAACGAGAGTACCACTCAAATAATGTCCCACAATCCCATTGAATGTTAAATATTATTATTTTTATTTGAGGTTCATAAGTAAATGTCTTACTGCGTTAAATTTTATATAGTTTGAAATACAAAAACAAAAATCTGGTTGGATTAGTAGATTACTTTATTACACAAATACAAGAAAATTTTAAAAAAAAGGTTTTTACATGTATAGTTCGGATAATCGGACTAAGTATCACTTACTAGTCTGATAGCATATTCTTCTCATAACACACAATTTTTCAGAACTAATCTAATACACATCCTAAATATTTTGAATTTGCCCATCAAGTTCAGGTTCGTTTGTCATCCTTGCATAATAATTCATTTAAGAAAAATGTTAAAGCTAGAAGATTATTGAAGAAACATACGCATATTAATGTTGTTTTCAAGAAAGAAAAGCAACTATACAAGATAGTTCGCTACTTCATTCTAACTATTTTGACCCGACTCGTGTTGTCTCTATTCGTTTTTGTCCGTTACCAAAATATCTAAACCGTCACGACACGACAAATGTAACGATTTATCATACGTAATAATAATTGGTGTTCGCCATCAAAACGTGCCCTAAATTGTGAATTTTAGTTAATAGGTAGTTGTATAAAACTTGTGCACTGTCAATGTGGTCCACCTACTATACACAAATCAATCACGTAACTTAAGTAAACGATTGGCCTGAAGTGAATATTATTATGTTCCTATTTTTTTAAATAAAGAGGAACATTTTTGTCCCACTGCAATAAGAATATAACAATTAAAAAGATAATAGCTGGAAATGTGATTTAGATCAATAAAGAGATAAGGTAGAATCAATATTAGGTTGATTTTGAGATAACCAAAATCATATTCATATGCAATGTTACTATTTGTGTAGCTCGTTTTTTGGCACTCGTTTTTTAGGGTAATTCTTGATCCAAAACTAGAAAAAAAAACGGATGTTTTGCATTTTTGGTATAATGCATGTATACGGAGATAGGTGAGTGGTTAAAAAACGATAGTGATAATGTAACACTGTTTTTGGGTTGTTGGCGTTCAGAAAAAAATGAGTGGTCGACTAAGCACGATTTTAGGTGTTTAGGGTATTATCAGTGAGGGTTGATACTTGGTTTATTGAGACATGGCTTTTGTCTGTTGTATTGTCGTCGGTATATATAGTCGACTTCATGATGGTTCGTGAGCAATCACGTATTGGTGATTTTTAGTGTCATCAGGACATTATGAATAATTAATATTCATTTAAGACAAAGATAGAATATACATTGATAACTAATAAGAGTTAAGAGGTGATGAACCTCGGTAGGTCAAATGAGCGAAGTCCGTTGAACAACACGGGCTTGGGGGCAACACTCCTAGCTGCCCCAAAAGTGGGTTCAAGGATCTTCTTCTCTTTCATTTGTATAAAAATGATCTTTAGTACTAAATGCTGATATATTACAACTTTAAGTGGTTTTCAAATTTAACTTTGTTGTTTAGTACCAACTTTGTTATTCAAAATTCGGTTTTTGCTACCAAAGTTGTTGATTGAAACCAACTTTGGTCTTCAAAACCAAAGTCATTGATCGGTATCAACTAAAGCACGGTATCAAAACTGATATAACTATAATGATAATTATAACCCCTAACCATCATGGCGTTACATTAAGGGCTACGATGCTTCATTGCACTTGTTAATCTCCTATATAAAGTAATCACTTGATTGATTTCAAGATCTAACTTCACATTAAAAAAACCACGCGTTCTTTGAGATTTTTTCTATCCTATCCGGTTATTGATTTCGTATCATACGAGATATATATCCAGTCAGCTGAAATTCTAATTAAACCAAACATCTGGATCGCTAGGCAAACAAGTAACCAACCGACACATCCATCGAATGTTTTCGCAATTGAAGGTTGAAAAACACTTTTATTAAGCATCATTCTCTTAGGTTGCACTATTCACGTGACGTAGTTCACTGATAGTACTATAAGGATATTGTTGTTAAGTAAACTTTGTCTCCAAGAGGACGATAGTTCTTTGAACACAGCCACTATCATTCATTTATGGTCTCTATCCATCTTTATCACTCACAATTAATATGTAACATCTATATATTATTCTAGCTACTTTTTATCCATAAAACTTACCAAGCTAACTATGCTTTAGAGTTTAAATCCGGTTCAATTCCAGCTTCCACTACATCTATAAGAATAACTTGAAATGAACTTGCTCGCAACTCAGCTTAAGCTAGTTGACTCATACATCTACATGGACGGACATCGAACTTACCTTAGAGTACCAAGGTCAAGTGACCACACGTTTTTTTTAAATAAATAATAAAAGAAAAAACACAAATTGGGATTGAAATCATGTACTTTCAAATTTTCACACGAATTTAATCGGATTCTTTTTATTTACATTAAAAACTACAAAAAATTTCGAATGCTAGTGCATCTATCACTATTATGCATCTAAATACCTAACCGTATTTCTTCGAAGCAATTCATAGTGCATAACGCACCATTCCTTGTATTATATTCTTGGTGCGATCCTTAACGAATATAAATACATAATGTATGTGACAGTGTGACACCATACATCACTTGTTAATCGACCCGCCACGCACAGGTCCCGTCAATAACTATTGCCAGCCATACTTTTTATAACACGGGTATCTAACGTAGTTATTTTATTATAACTAAGAACTCTTAATGGTCATAACTAATGTGCTAAAGTAACACAAATTCACACCTATCAAATGGTTTGTGTTGTTTTGAATTAGTTAAAGTAGTGGCCCACTCTTACCTAACTTATAATGGTTATTAAAGAAGATGGATATATGAATAGGATAAGGATAAGAAGACATGAATGTGACATGACACAAAAACAGTCACTAAATTAATCTTATTAACCACCTCTTCTGATTAAAAAAAAGTCACTAAATCACAACAATGTCACTAGTACTTTCAAAACATGTAACAAAGTTAACAACCAAAACCCCAAAACATCAAACTATCCAAAAAAAACATAAGAACAAACAAATATTAATTCCTCAAACTCTTTTAAGAAAATTGTTCAAAGCCCTTAAGCTTTGAAGCAGCCTCATTATCCAAAAACCACACCAACTTCCCTACAATTGGTTCAACCATCCTAGCTGGCAACACCGGGCAATCGGGTCCCACGTCATCTATAGCCAAGCGGACCGCCTCTGCTTTCACCCCACTTGTCACCACCACCGCCACATTGGCGGCAGAGTTGATGACGGGAAGGGTGAAGGTGATTCTTTCGGGTGGTGGTTTAGGGGAAGTGGTGATGAATGTCACCCATTCGTTTTTTTCTTCAAGGACTGGATGGTCGGGCATCAATGATGCCACGTGGCCATCTGGTCCCATGCCTAGAAGAATTAGGTCAAACTTTGGGCAGTCGCTCACATCAGACACGTTGACCACACGGGTCCTGACCAGTTGTCGGATCACAAACTCGTACTCGTTAGCGGCTTCTTCCGCAGTTAGAGAGTCGTTGATGGAATGTACATGACTTGGAACAATAGGCAACTGCAAATAAAACTTGCATACTTAGTATATGACTAGTTTCTAAAATATGTTCTAGAAAAATACATTATTTCAACAATAATAACAAACAAACAAACAAATGTACGTGATAAAATCTCTTTGATAGCAGAGCTATATGTATGGTACAAAGAGGGTGGGATGAAGACAAACCTTATAACTAAATTGTACGTGCACGATACAGTATAATAATCCAAATAATATTTCAATAATAATAATAATTTATTTTCCGAGTAAAATAATTTCGGAGGTTACGAAACATACAAACTTCATATCATATGAAGTACAAGTTATTGAAGGAATCAAAATAAAACCAAAACTTTCTTTTCTTCGTTTAGCTAAATCTTTGATACAACGTTAGAAATCAAACATAACCCGAGTCATTTATTGTTTTTTCATAAGTAAATCAGTCAAAACTACCATATTTGTCATATAATCAAGATCACGCACATGCGAACAATATGCAAATATGCACTTAAATTGTTGGCTAAATTGAATATTTAGAAAAAGTTGGAAACATTTTTGTCCTACTACATAATACCAATTAAACAAACAATGAGATAATGCAAATAATAGCTGGATATATGATTAAGATCTTAAGATCAAGAAATGGATAAGGCAAAATCAAGATTTGGGTTCCACCTTTGATTAATCAAATTCCAGCATAACTTACACTAATTAATAATGTCTAAAAAGCTTATATACAACAATTACCTTAGACAAAAGATGATCTTTAGCAAGTTTATAGTTGCTATCAACATGATTCTTGGCAACCACGCGTTCGTCCGCCCAAAATATATACCATTTCGACCAATCGACAGTCTTGTTATAAGGAGCTCCACAAAGATTCCTGTTTAAAACTCAAAAGTCGTAAAAATACATGAAACATTGACACATAAATACTTGACTAGACATATTTTTGTACCTCAACAAGGTAATTACGGAACCACCAGATAACGCAATAGCGAAAAACCCACGTTCTTTAACGGATGCTTCGGATAATTCTGCTATGTAATCAGCCAAATCCGTGCTGAGTTCTTCCGGACTTTCATGAATTCTGACCTCACCTCTGTTCTTTGATTCCAAAAGAGCCATCTTTTCTTAAACCAAACTAAATAAAAAAATGTTTTTTTAGACAAAATCACAAAAAAGATTACCAATACAAAAAATACCCATATGTGCAATGTGATTAGAATATGCATATCAAGATTCATAACACAATATCATAATACAAGATCTAATAACTCAAAAGGAATAATCAACTAACTAAAGTTAAAAGTTAAAAGAATATGCTGCATTAATACATTATAAGTTTATAACCAAACCCCATATAATAATTAATCTTTTTATACACAAAAGATCACATATGTATTTCAAGTATCATAAATTCATAACACAATTTTTGGAACAACTTTCTTGAAAATATAAAACATCAATATTCACAAGAAATCAAGGAATGTAAAACATGATTACAAGAATGATTCTAGAATTAATAATTTAACAAAGAAAGATGCTAAATTTCATGGTAAAAGATTCATAATTCAAAGATTAATGAACTAAAGTTAAAAGAATTAATTAAAGTCCAAAGATGCTGCATTTTAACAAATCCCAGATCATAATTAATCTTTTTAGACACAATACAAGATACCCACATAAGCAATGTGATTAAAACATGCATCTCATGAATCAAAACACAATTTTTTGAAAAACGTTCTTGAAAATATAAAAGCAAATCAAGAAAGTACAAAGAACATGTGTAAACATCAATAATCACAAAAAAAAATTAAAAAAAAAAAGATTAAAACAATATTACAAGGAATCTAGAATCCATGAATTTGCAAAGATAGCTGCTAAATTTCATAGTAAAAGATCCAATAATTCTAACTAAAATTAAAAAAAAAATTAAGATGCTGCATTTTAACAAATCCCAATAAATTTCATAATTAATCTTTTTAGACACAAGATATCAGAAATACAACATAACCACATATGCAATGTGATTAAAGCATGCATTCAAGAATAAAAACACAATTTTGGAAAAACTTTCATGAAAATATAAAAGAAAATCAAGAAAACACTAACATAAATATTTAAGAAAGATGTTAAATTTCATAATAACATAATAAAAGATCCAACAATTGAAATAAATAATCAACAAACTAAAGTTAAAATGCATTATAAACAAATCCATATCATAGTTAGATAAAATAAAATAAAATAAAAATCAAAATTCTGTTGATCACATAAATTCTTGAAGATGCAATGAAATTTTAGCATCATAATTTATGTATAGACAGATAGATATAGAGAGAGAAAGATGAGAGAGAAAGAAAGGGATGCTTACAAATAAGAAACAAAGGGGATGTGTGCAGAGGATGGAAGAGACAGAGATTAAAGTAGAAGATGGTTGTGAACATAAGTATATGATTAATGATTTATATAAATAATATAAATAAAAGAAGAATCGGATTTTAATAATCTCATTTATTTGCACTTAATAATAATTATATCTTTGAAAATAGTTATCATCAGTTTTACCTTTCACACTAACTGTTTTTATTGAACCTCCGTTTAAAAAAACTTAACGCGGTTAACTTTTTTCTGAATTTCAAACTGATATTTTATGGCTTTTGATCAGAAGGTGGATACGAATCGATTAATGTAAAACTTACCTTGAAACGATGATTCAAACGGCTTCGTTTTGGTAATTGAAAGTTTAAAGTTTAAACACCCGAATTGAAGTACCGTTTCGTCGTTTCGAGCATCGTTTTGAGGTAAATATTACATCAGTCCTCGTATCCACATTCCGATCAAAAGCCATAAAACATCAGTTTGAAATTCTAGAAAAAATAAACTTAACTCCGTTAACTCTTTTTTAATAACAAATGTCCAATAGAAATAATTAGTGTGAAACATGGGACCCCTGGTATTATTATCAGCAACTGCAAATAACAGAATTATTAAAATCCAATTATCCTAAATAAAATAAAAGAAAAAAAAACTTATTACACACATAAACACAAACACACACAGAAACAGATAGATACAATAGATACAAGTGATTGACTCTGATCTTGATGCTACAGTTTTACTGATGGTATTAAAAAAATTATAAATAAAATAATAATATAATAATGAAGATGTGATGTCGTAACTTGGAATAATAGGGGCCCCATGACGAAAAAACAATAATAAATAAATAAATAAATTTATGAAAATTGAAAGTGAAAGAAACTTTGCCTTTGGGGATCCCACGTGCATCCAATGATCGTCACAGAAAAACTCATAAACAGTTTATGATTATTTTTATAAATTATTATTGTGATATAAAAACCTGAAGTGAATAAAAGTAAAAGGATAAGGGTTTGGATTTATGATATCAATCCTCAATCTTGGTGTTCATATTTTTTTACCGCTAGAGATTTTTGTAAGAGTAGTTTTGAGATATTAATTTTGGATGTTGTTAAGGTTAAAGGTTGATGAGTATTTACTTGCATTAACTTCTTGATATTCGTTTGTATATTTTGGTTTGTGAATGAGATTGTTAGCAATTATGAAATTGATGGGTTAGTGAAGAGGTAGGTCCCAGCAGAGCCCAGTTGGACCCGCAAGACTCACCTTGAAGAGTGACGTCTGCGCAGTTGGACCCGCAAGACTCACCTTAAAGAGGGACGTCTGCGCAAAGACCAACTGGATCCGCAGGACCCACCATGCTCAGAGAGATGACGTCCTTACGCGCAGTACGCAAGCTGTTCCCGCAGGAAAAGCCTCCCAATGGTGACGTACCCCGCCTGTTCCCGCAGCTGCGGATACTAGCCATCAGGGAAGGCTACCCGCACTAACAGCAATGCTACACGCACAAGGCACTAACTCAAATAATTCAGTAATGTCACCTGAAGAAGGAATGAGCAAGCCGGGAATACTCCCGCCCAAAGCCGGGAATACTCCTGCCCAAAGCCAAGAATACTCCCGCCCAAATGAGCCAGTCCGTACGCTACTGGATGATCTTTTGTACTATACCTGCCAAGGTATGGACAAAAGATCTGACCAAAGCAGCGACAGCTCACTGACAACAGTACGACGAGGAGCACGCTCTAGTACTTAATGTCACTATCAGCCGCTGCCTACTCACCAACCCCTGTCGTGGCACGCACATAGCCTGCAGTTGGTGGAAAAGGAATGGTACACAGCCGGCCATGTCACTATCAGCCGCTGCCTACCCACCAACCACCAGCATGGCACGTGCGTAGCCCACAGTTGGTAGAAAAGGAATATTATACAGCTGGCTGTACCTGCTTGGACACCTACCTTCGGCTATAAATACTCCAACACCTTGGAACGGTATCACATACGATCTCATACTCACATATCTGCTCTAGCTATTTCTCTTAATATACACTTATATTCAGAGCAATCTAGTCTGATTCTCACGCCGGAGGGTGGTCACAAGGAGGAACCCCCCCCCCCTTCTCAGTGACGAGCTCACGGTGTCTGTTTTGCAGGTCATCAGAAGAACAACCATCTTTGCCAGACCAAACCCTCGTGGGAAACATCTACTTAACCCCCAGATTATCCGTAATCTGCCGGGGTCACTTAGTGTTTCTTCAGTTAGCTTTAATTCAACTGGTATTGAATGGTAAGTGAAAACTTGGGGCGGGAACTACATTGTTTCAAGTTCGAATTTGATCCTAGTTGGGTTTACCGCGGTTTTACCATCAGTGGACCTCAAGCGAGTTGGTTTTTTCCATAATTAGAGATAACTTGGATGTGTTTAAAGACTCCATACAGATGAGTTGATCCAGTTGGCGGTGACTTTTTTTATTGGGACACTCCGTACGGAATACCTAGGCAATACTCTGTTTGTTGACCATTCATGAGGTGTTTGTTAATAATTTTGAAATTGTTGATATTCTTTAACTAACTGCATTAGAGATGAAGTCAAAATTTGAGGTGGACACCACAATGTCTCAACTTCGAATTTGATTCCAATTGAGTTTTACCGCGGTGGGTCTTCGGATGACGGTTTTTTTCTCGAAACAGAAGATGATGAGATTGGGCTACCGCGGTCTAGCTTTATATGTTGGTTGTTTAAAAAACTGTTTTTAAAAGGAATAATTATATTCTAATTGAGTTTTACCGCGGTCTAGCTTTATATGTTGGTCGTTTAAAAAATGTTTTTAAAATGAATAATTATATTCCAAATTTTAGTAAGGTTTAATAGGTTATCAATGTATATGTTTTTATAGTAATTAGCATCAAATATTTATTATTGTTGCTTTTAATACACGATTTTTTAAATTTGATGATAAAAAACAATAGAAAGGCAGTTTTCATGAACAATATAAACTATTAAACTAAATATTAAAAATCAACCACTTGACATAACATATCAAATATTCGTAAAAATATACTAACTTTAATTCAGCAATGTTGACATGAAAAATCGGGTGGAGAAAAATAAAACTAAACTTGACTTTTTGCCAATCATTGTTTATAAATTTTGTCAAAAATAAGTTATGTTTAAGATGAGGACATCTTATGTCATGTTATTTATGTAGCCAACTACTTTTTATCATCTGTCTTTGTGACTAATGTATTAAATCGAACTATTATTAAACCCGTGTGTTGCAACGAGTTAAATATTGAAAAAAGTTAGCATACCTCGGAATTTCCCACACACTACACGGTTGATAAATAAAAAAAAGGGTATTCTACTTCCACTCAGTACAATACAATTAGGGTAAGAGCACCCGTTGTATATGTGGTATAGCTTCGTCAAGATACTAGATAGCATCCAAGGATACAAAGATCTCAATACTCAATCTCGGTCATTGTCTAATTAAATTAAATAAAGCGTGTATCAATAGCCTAATAAGTAACAAGCAAATGTAAATGAAACAAAAATCAATCATGAGATCGAATCCTTTAAGTTTGATTCCCCCTTAATGATACAATCGATCTTTAAATTATGGATTCTTAAAAGATACTATCCAATTAGAAATGGTTATGGTTAACGTTACCAAATCATATGTTTATTCGGAGAGTTGTCACGTCATGTCACACACAATAACCAAAAGTCGTTATATGTAGATTAAGTGATAATGTGTGTGTTAGTGCAATAAGGTGAGAAGACCGTGGTCACGAGTGTCAAACTCCACAACAGTATTGGAAATCAGGTTCGTCTCCCGCGAGTGAATCGAAGAACTTAGCCTAGCATGGCAAAGTGATCAACCACATTAATTATTGATTTAACCATAATACAAATTGCAAGATATGAACAAAATTAAATAGTTATTGAACCTTGGATCAATGGAGACAAAATACAAAATGGGTAAAAATACAAATAATAATTTTTTTCATTTTACATAAAATTAATATTTTTAAAGGCTAACCTAATGCCCTAGGCTATAAACTAAATATAATGCTTTTTGCAACATTAATAATAAATTGATCTTGCCAATTGATTTAAATACGTCACCCATTTGGGAATGGAAAGGTGACTTGCAAGCTTCAAACATATTACTATATTCATAAGGTGGTGCACTATTTTACTTTACTTCAACAGGTTAATATTTAATTTAATTCCCCAAAATATACTATTTGTTCCTTACAAAATAAATAATAGGCAACTTTATCTTCATCCGTATTTAAAATTTAAATATGTAATTTTTATTGTTTTATTCTCTTAGTTGGTTGTCACCTTAAAACCATCTATTTGAGTTTCCAAGGCATACCCAGTCATATTTTAATAATACATTATTCAAAAACATAATGTATGAAATTGTACATTTGTAAAGCTTAGATAAACAAATTCACACACCCATTTTCTAAATTTCAAATATATGTTTATTAAAAAGGATTAACAACTTTTATGTAGATTTTAAAATTCCACTATAAAATGGACCGACTACAGAAAAATATTGATTAGAATTTTATGTTATTGTTTAGTTATAAAAAAAGATTATCAAGTTAAATTAAGAAAATTGAATGTTATGCAAACATGTTATGTTTATATATATCTTTTTAATGTTTATAGTTAACATGTACAATGTCAAATTCATGAAACTCGTCAGTATAGGGTGAAAACGGACAATAATAATAAAACATATCTTAAAGATCGATCTACTAATGAAATCAACTAACATATAATATGTTATTTGAGATTTAAAAAAAAAATCATTTATTAGCTTTACGTGACAACCTTTCTCACCTCACTCGTCTTAGATCCGTCCCTGATAACGTGTCAATTAAATTCACTTTAGTATAATCACACTTCCACATCAATTTAATATATGAATAAACAGACGTAATCGTATACCGAGTCATGTTAAATTCCTTTGAAGTGAGACAATTATGACCACAAGTTTTAAAGAAAAAAACGTGTACTCTTTTGTTGATGTAACATGCCCACAATTTCTTAAGAAATACTTTTATCAATACGAAACATTATTTTATCTTAAAACATAGTAGAAAAGGTCCAAGATACACATCTCAAGATACTTATAAATTTAATTAAATAATAATTTAATCAGTTATATTTGTTCAAACGCAACTAAAAAAATATGGATTCATTGTTTTTTGGCAATGAAATTCTGTTTTCATTAAGTCAGCAAAGACAAACTTTTTTTTTTTGTTCCCATAATATATGAATGAGTAGAAGCTTAGTTTGATATTTATTTATTTAGATACATTTTTACATAATGAAATACGTAAATTTTTTTTATTTTTAAAATGAGAAATATGAGTGGAGTATTTCGGGTCCTTATTCTAATAATTTTTTCAAAAATAAAAAATAAAAATTGATTGACGTGATGCCACAATGATACAGCTTGTAAGTTTTAAGGGTTTGTAGAATTAAGACTTCTCTTTATTTTTTTAATTTAAGTTATACAATGAAATAATAGATAAATTTAAGATGGACACCATATAAAAGTTATTTAATTCGAGAAAATTTTGGTGAATGGTGAAGCAAGATTTAATCCAAAAGAATTTAACAATGAAAGTTTTTTTTTTTTCACTTTTAACTTTTTTATGGACAATTTATATTAGAAAAAGGGACAAGCGAGCTGCTAATCTAATTTTGTAAACACGTGTTACAAGTTATTCAAAACGGGAAACTATCTCATTCCATTCATCCCCCCTGCTTTATCCAAAGGAATGAGAATCGCTATATATCTCCCTTTAAACGAGTGATCGATACTTTCGTGTTGTTAAAAGCGTTTCTTTTCTTGATTACCACAAACACTAACATGCTCTGAGGATTATCAGTACGTTGATTAATTTCTTTTTCTAATGGGCAGCCTTAAGTTTAAATGTTAGTATTTAAAAAGGTCTCTTACCTCGAACGCGTTGCTTTGAACTATTTAGCCAGTATTATTAACTTTTATCATTTATGATTTTGCCATTGGCTCAAACTTAAATATTAAAGAAGTTTGATTAATATTGGCTCAGACCTACTTCACACACTTTTTCACCTTTTGTAAATTTACTAATTGTACCGGCCACTGTAGGGAAGATAAAGTGACCAAAATGGAAATTTTCATCTTTGAATATATCCAAATATGGTACAAAAGGTAAACAAGAAATGAGAGGATCAACCAAAATGGGTATGATGTGAAACCAATTTCTATACAAGTGGCTAAGTCATCATTAAAGAATATTGTACATAAAAGTCATGTTAACAATAAATCAAGCATCAAATTATTAAAGCAAAAAACAAATGTAGGAAATGGGCAATGTGAGGTAAGATTCTTTGAGTAACATGAAAATGTTGAGTGTATCTTGAATATCATGTCAAAAGATTCCTTTATCATTATAGTTTGTTTATTTTTAATTATAGTGTAATATTCCATTTATTATCCACTATTCTCAACCTCTTAGCGTCAACTGCGTCCGATAAAGATCTATGTAACGAGTCTACTTGAGTGTATCTGAATCGTCTTCATTTAAACAGGTTGACTACTAGTTGAAGAAGTTTAATCCGTACACTAGATTGGATAGTTGGATTGTATTTCTTGATTTAGTAAGAGCCTCGTGCTTCATATTATATTTATATCCGTCTATAAATGTTATTAGCATTGAAAATATGTTACATGTGTACTCACCTATCAAAATTAATCGCAATAGCTATATAATGACTTAAAAGATACATTGGGGGAAATTTTATTTACTCACATGAGGATCCCTTGATCGATGGCTTGATCTTCTATGTAACGTGTATAAATATGTATGGTTATTGATACAAAACCTAAATCCGCCAAACATAACTTCTATATCGTTAAACCTTCTAACAAGTTCATGTACTACTTAAACTTCACCTATTTGAATATCTTTTATGGTTAAATATCATAAAAAAAAACTAACATACTATTCTCTCTTTCTTTTTTCCTTAAAAAGCCACACAACATAATCTTGACATATTAGGAACCTTAAATGTAAAAAACAAAAAAATCTTTTCATTCTTTACTTTAAAAAGTTTTTGCACTTATATAGAAAACATGTAATTAACGATTTTAAATTGTTCAAAACTTAATATAACAACATATAACTTCTTTTACACACACGCACAAAAACAAAACAAAAAAAACATTATATAATTTTATTTTTAACTTATATAAAATGTAGCGAGTCATTGTTTTAAATATTTGGTTCATAAGTTCATGCATTGTAGATTTGTAGATAGTTGATCAATAAAAATTGATTAAATGATATATATGTATATTTTTTAATTTTATTAACATGCTTAGAGACTTCAATATGATTAAACTATGTTATATATATATTTTTTTCATGTTAAAAAAAGTGTGTTGATTTTTTTTAAATATATTATTTTATTAAATAAATATTTGTTAAAGAATTATTCATCAATGTATTCATGTTATTTCTGTGACAAAAGCAGGGGTAAAATCGTAATTTGAGAGGGAAAACTATGTCAAATCAGAATGATAGGACTCTTTTTGGTGATAAGGCTAAGGGGTGTGGGGGGCTCTAATGGGGCTCTAGTGGGGGCTCCAGCCAATAATATTATAACGTGTGGCAGAGAGAGAAACTGGATAAGGGGGGTGTTGGAGCCCCCGTTGGAGCCCCTGGCCCTGGTGTGGAGGGGCTCCAGCTAATATATATTTTTTAATTAATTCCACACCCCTCAACGGCTCTTTTTCGAACTCCAAGACACCTTTTATCTCTCTTCTCCCGCGACCAGCCTCACGCCTGCCTGGATTTCCGCGCTCGCGCCCCTGCTCGAGCCCCGGTGGTGTGGGGTTAGCGTCCCGGGGCGCGAGCGGAGGGGCTCTAGCGCCCCGGTTAGCGCCCCACACCCCTCAGCCAAATCAGAATGATAGGACATTGATTTTCTTTTTGGTGATAAGAAGGGTAGTATGGTCCATATTATCTACAAGTTTTTATCGTCCTCTTTCACTTTGCTTTTTGTTGACATTGATTTTCTTTCGACTTTCCAGTCAATTGATTTTTTGAACCTTCGTTTTTCTTGAATTTATTATTTTGGTTTATTCAAAACATTCTTTGTTTCTTTTTTTCCCTAAAATATTTTAGGAAAATGACCGTTTTACCTCTCTAGTTTCATATATATTTGTTTTAACTACTCTATCGACTACCATTTGATGGGCTAAGCAATTAAGTATAAACACTATTCTTAGAAATTGAATCGACTACCAGACTGGTTCAGTTGATTTTTATTAATGGGGTCCATCTAATTGCTCTTAAACTATTTTCATATATGTCAGTCAGTTAGTGGTTAGCCCGTATTTATAATTTATTTTTCATTTAAAAATCATATTTACTAAATTGATTTATTTACTATTTGAAGCTTTCACATGCTCTCCCTTATATCCTTTTTTAACATCATAAATTCGCATAAAAATATTTAATTATATTGTTTTTTACTTTAAGAAAAAAAGAAACCCAACATTATCCGACCTAATTATGAAAACATTAAATTCAACAAAAGAAAAAATTTAAGTCTTTATTTTTAACAATTAAACATGAATATATAAACATATAAACATTTCTATTTCAATATTGTTTGTATGTTATTTTTTCTATAATTGGTATAGGGGTCAAATTCGTCCCATTCTATTCTATTTGCATACGTTATTGGAAATATGATTTTAACTGTTTGGCACCCACATAGCATGTGCTTCATAATCGACATGTCCTTTTATTTATACTTTTTTGGGTTAAATTGATAGTGATGTGGAATATATTTTCTATTCTTAATTTAAAATACAGATGTTTAAATATAAAGATACAAAAATAATGGGTGCATGGGTCCTTAATGAAATTTTGACCTACAATTATTATGTGTAATTGTTTTTAAGTTTTTAACCATACTCAATTAATAACTAAAAGCATCTTTTGAAATGTTTTGGATACTTATATATGCAAAGTTTATTTGCAAATACTAAAGTTTTGGTAACTGATTTAGTCATGCAATTGATAAAGTTGGTCTTTGGATCAATAGGTTTATAATCGTTTAATTAAAAAATGATCCAATTACAATAGAGACACATGTAAACAGACGACATAATTAATAGGTTATTGGTTGTTATCGTCCAAACACACAATTTGGAATAAGTTCTTTTAGGTGGGTAGTTGTCTTTAGGCAATGATTAGCAATTTAGGAGCTTGTATTGCTAAGGTAAGTATATATAGTTTTATGCAAAAGAAAGCAGCCACTAAATCTTCCGCTTTAAGTATGTTTCGATGTGCCCCGTTACTTACTTCTCGTGCAACTAACTAACTCGATAGTTTGTGTCCAAGATGGTTTATGCCTATTTAGATGTTAGTAACATGCTAAACTCTACATGGATAGGCCAAGTACAATACGTCGGTAATGATTACTTGCAAGCAGTGTTGCAAAAATCTCGACTAGGCCCCAAATGATCGCTAGTCTCCGCTTCACTGATCAATTTTGGGCTAATCAGCCATTTAATCGACCAATGGTCAAATCCGATGAAAATCAGGATTAATTGGACTTAATCGACATTTTTTAATGAGGTTTACCCAAAATCGGCGGTTTCCGACGAGATTCCTGCCACAATTAGCGGTTTCCGGCGAGATTCCATCAAAAGTCATCGAGATTCCAGTCAATTTCCAGTCAAAATGTGTTTATGCATGTATAAAACTGAAAATTACATATAAAAATGTATGCATGTATATATAAAACTGAAAATTATACATTTAAGTCCGATCTTAATAATCCCAATTAGTCGCTAGTCCCCACCTCATCGTCCGACTAGCGATTTTTACAACACTACTTACAAGAACTTTTAACATCTGATATAACATCATTCATGGATGAATTGTAAATTCATCTTTTTATACGTCACAGTCACACTTGATAAAGCGCAAAACTACATTTAGACAAGCAGCAGCAATGTTATTGCGCTGCGAAGAACAGAGGCAATCTAACACAACTCTATAGCATAAAGACTAAGTTACATGCAACACAGTTTATAAAATATAAGCAAATAATCATGACAACATTATTGCACATCAACTTCAATCTGGTATCTAAGAACGCTACTATCTATTATAACCGTAAAATGGTTCGAAGAGTATCACAAAGGTTCTGAATCGTTTGTTGTTCCTGAGTCGCCTGTAGTTCCTGCAACGGCATCTCTTCATAGCACCTGCCACGTCAGCGCACAACCAATACATAAAAAGTTTTATTTATATACATAATTCACCATATATTATTTATCGTCGTGAATGCTTACATTTTATGATATGATAAAGCCTGCGCAAGATTCATTAATGTCGGACTTGAAGTCAGTCTTTGATACACACTTGGAGGAAGAGGCAGCTGCAACACATTAATAATCCAATAAGTTGAGTGAACTGCGGTTTTCATCCATGTGGTTTGTCCAAATATGTGGTTTTAGTCCAATAGTTTCAAATTTGCGATTTTCGTCCATGTGGTTTCATTTCACTCCCGAATTCACTAATTCCGTTAAGTCTGGTCGTTAAACCCATCAGCGCGCCCTTCACGTGAGGGACAGTTTTGTCCTTTCTTTTCCCTAAATACAACCCAGCCCTTCACGTGATGGGCCTTGTGAATTAGGACTGGGGTTTATTTGGGGAGAAAAGGGACAAAACTGCCCCTCACATGAGGGGCACGCTGATGGGTTTAACGACAAAACTTAACGGGGTTAGTGAATTCGGGTTTAATTGCAAACGAAATGAAACCACAGGGACGAAAATTGCAAATTTGAAACTATTGGACTAAAACCGCATATTTGGACAAAGTACATGGACGAAAACTGCAGTTTACTCCAATAAGTTAAAACAAAATCAAAACATATAAATCAACCCAAAAAGTCAACACGTTACCTCATTTTGTCTTCGGGCCTTTTTAGACTGACCGTCACTAGTGAAAAGCTCTTGTAATGCTTCAACAGCTACATTTCCAACGTTATCCACGTGTTGACTTCCGAGTACGTTTTCAGATAATAATGCAATAGGAGAAATATCAGTTGCCCTTAAAAATGGAATAGGTACTGTGTTGCCAGCTGCGTATATTGACCATAGCTACAAAACCATAACAAACAAAAAATAAATGTAACAGAATTTGTTAACTGATTTAACAGAAAAAGTTTACCTTGTCTAATGCTTTGCGGTTAACACCTTCATTCTTGGTTGTACCACTAATAGCTTGTGATGTGTGCTCGGTAGTTGGTGAGTCAACTGTACGAAATGTATCTCCAGATGCGTTGACTTTCCTGGTCAACCTGAGAGAAATAATAACCGATTATACGCAAGATTTTATACAAATTATTATGAAAGATTTATTTATATTACTAAATTCAAAAGCATGTGGGGCCGTAAACGAACTGAACGTTCAGTGAACTGTTCGTGAACCGTCTGACGGGAGGTTCGTTTAAGTTGTTCGTTTAATAAACGAATGAACATGAACAAGAAATTCTGTTTGGTTAATTAAATGAACAAACATGAACAAGGGTCATGTTCGTTCAATGGTTTTCGTGAACGTTGGGTAATGTGTTAATTCATTTACTTTCGTTAATGATTGTTCATCTACGTTTGTTTGTTTATATTTTATATTTTTACTAGCTTATTATTACTAGAAACCCAAGTACTTAAATTTATATTTATTTCGAGTGATTATGTCTAATACTTGAAGACTGTTTATTTTTACTTGTTAAAATAATATATGTTGGTTTGTGTTTGTTTGCTCATTACTTCATTTGTGTTTGTTTATGAAATAAACAAACAAACGCAAATGAACACAAAATCATTGCCATAATGAATGAGCACGAACAAGAAATTTTGTTCGGTTTGTGAACCGTTTTTTGTCCAATAAATGCTTACCGAACAAACATGAACAAAATCTCGTTCGATTCGGTTCGATGCATTTACAGCCCTAAAATCATGTATTTTATTACACTCGACATGTTTTTCTACTATTCAAGAACTATATTATGAAATAGAACCTTCAAAGAAAAAACAATGTACCATGGATTAACGGAATCCTCTCTACGGTCAACTGTCGACAAACTTTGACAGTGTGCTGTTGAGGATGAAGCGTCCTTTGTGGCTGCAATCGGAGTTTTAGCAGCTGTCTTATGTATTACAACACTTCCAAAATCACCTGCTAACAAAACTTTCAGATATCAGTTTCCTTTAGTGCATACTAGATTATGAAATTTATATATTTGATATATAATTAAACTATAAATACCTTCTTCACCCTCGTCCGAACCACCAACTTTAACTGTACCTCCATTAGGAACCGGAAGAGGTTTAGATGGAACAGTGTCACCAAACTCGTCATTCATTTTTGCTCCAAGCGTCTACATTATATAACACATAGTACAAGTGAGACACACACGCGTACACGTACACGTACACGCGCGTGCGCACACATAATAATATTATAAAAATATGGTTGTGTTTGCATACTCCGTATCCTGGTATCGTCTCTGAAGGAGCAATTTCTGCTTCTAGTGCCATGGCTGCCCTATTTTGCTTTGCTTTCTCAAGTTTAGGTAACATTGCAGAAGCTCCAATTTTGCATTTTTCTATGAATTTATGCTGTTTCAAACGAAAGAAACATAAACACGTAACAACTAAAATTTGGGTTTAAACAAACCATTGTCACAGACTCACAATGATGAAAAACTTGAAGCTACTTTAACTTAACATACCTTTAGTAGTTCGGCTGCAGTGGGGCGTATACGAGGGTCTTTTGTAAGGCATTTTGCAATGAAATCATGAAACACGAGAGACCTGGAACGTAAGAATTATGTGAGCTAAGAATACAAAGATGAAAAAATAATGAAAGGTGGAAATAATAATATTCATCAAGACAAACCATTTCTCTTTATCTTCAAGCATTGGTGCTGGTTCAATGGAGATCATAAATAGCACCTGTTAAGAGATATTAAGTGTGTTAGTCTTGTGAGTCCGAGTCACCGAGCTAAATGTTTTAACTTAAATCAAACACTTACTCTCATTGGATGCACGTTTGATCTTGGCGGAAGACCCTGAAATAAATAATGTTTGCTTAGAACTATTACTGTTATTATTATTATTATTATTATTATTATTATTTGTACAAGATCAGTGATTATACCTCGGCCATTTCAATTGCAGACACCCCAAGGGCCCACACATCTACCTGCAGAAAGAAAGTACATTATCCACAAGTCCATTTCCATTTTGTAATACCGCGTGCCATGTTAACCATAGAATGTTCATTTTACCTTCCCGTCATATCGGCTCTCCTGAATAACCTCTGGAGCCATCCAGTGGGGAGTGCCAATAAACTGAAAATGGAATATGAACAAAGTAAATACAAACACATAAATACATTCAGTCGATTTAGATGCAATTGATGAGGTTATGGACTGAATAAAATCATCATTTATGTGCAAAATAAATTATGGAACATGATAAATCATCAGAGTGAATAATAATAATAATAATAATAATAATAATAATAATAACTCAAGGACTATACCGTATTACGTTTGGACATCGTTCTTGTCAGTTGTGCAGCAACACCAAAATCACCTGTTTAGTAACCATATGTTAAAATGGTCAAAACAAGACAGCAAAGTTACAGGTCTATAAATATTTTTCACATATTCGAAGTACAACTCACCTAACTTGACCTCCCCTTGTTCAGTTAACAAGACATTACCACCCTTAATATCTCGATGCACTTTAAAAATCGAATGCAAATAGGATAAACCCTACATCAAATGCAACAGAGGGTCAACGGTAAGCATTCCAAATTTACAAACCTAATGGCTGGAATATGTATAAATCTAAATCTAAGTGTACCTTTAATGCTTCTTTACATATATATGCTATTTGAGACTCGTCTAACGGCTCATCCGTAACATTCATCAAATCAGCAACACTTCCTCCACCACAATATTCCATTACAATCTGCCAACAAGTTGAAATAAATTATAAAATAAATACAATGAACAATCATTGTGTAAAAAGTAAAAAAGATAAGTAAAGTTAGGATTTTTATTTCATACCCAAAGGTACTCTTCACCCTGGTAGCTTCCAAGATAACGAACAACATTAGGATGACTACATTGCTGCAACATCTCTATTTCACCACGAATCTCTTCATATCCTTCTTCCTGATATTAATAAAATAGCGAAACAAATTTGAGAAGTTAATCACTAAATCAAACTCAAGATGAATAAAATGCAACTGCAGCATACTGCATACCCCTTCAGATAATGATATCACTTTGACTGCAACCATTTCTGAAGTCTGTAAATCACGAGCTTTATAAACTGATCCATACGAACCTTTACCTGTCAATTTCATAAGTAGCGTACAATAAGAATAGTAATTATATTAATGCTATAGTAGGGGCATAGGGCACAACATGACACAAAACAACACCGAGTTAAACAAATTTGGGTTTGAGCTTAACAGGTTTCGTGTTCTTAAACATGTCAACAAGTTTAAATCACGGTTAACTTCGCGTCCAAAGAGGTTAAACACCTGTTCAAAAACCGGTTTATATTTTTAACTTTTAAAAAAAATAAAACATATGGAAACACGCGTTAGTTACCTTACGCACCGCACTTGGATTTTTTTATTCAAATATGTTAAGAAGTAATTAAGACTTTTATAAACTTGTGGCATCCTTTGTTTCACTACATGTGTGATATATATCGTGTCTCTAAACATGTCATGCCGTGTAACCTGTTTCTAAGGCTATGTGTAGTAGAGGGGCTACAAAATGGGGCAATTTGTGCCATGTGGCGCCCAATCAGCAAATGAGTGGTTTTTGTTTTAGTGGTGTAGTGGTGTGGTATATATATATGTATCACACACACACAAACATATAATAATAATAATAATAAAACAACACCAGGCGACAACTGCACCACCACCCACCACACATTTTGCCCATTTGTAGCCCGGGGGGGGGGGGGGGGGGGGGGTTCCCTCAACTTGTTGCCCCAAAATATCACTTTGTCGCCCCCTTCTCCTTACCACTACACATACCCTAAATAGTTTCGAGTCAGTGTTTGAAAAAGCTGACAAGTATCGTGTCGTGTTCATGTCTTATCCAGTCGTGTCTCACTTGTTATGCCAGCTAAATGATAAATTTTGAACTAGATTAATTATTACTACGCTACTGCATTTCATTGTATCATAATAATAACTACGACTTAATAACATTTACTCTAGTGTTATCATAATCATAATCTCTACCGAACAAAAACTAAAAACCAACTTCACATTAAAAGTATAATGTTACCAAGCTCATGAAGCAATTCATACTTCGTAGACGGATCCTCCCTCGTCACACTCTCCGCAATCGACCCCGACGACATTTTACTCGTCTGCTGCCTCGAATGCCCCAACTCACCCGAACCCGCCTTCTTCCTCCCAAACCCTTCTCCCACCGCCTGCATACTCGCCACCGCCCTACTCATCGTCCCACCCCCACCACCACCACCACTACTCCGCCGTACAAATGTACCGGAAATTGAATCATCATCATCATCAGATCTAACGACAAACGTACCAAACCCACTTCCCATTTCATCTTCCTCATCAGATTCATCCATCCGGTACGACAATTGACCACTCCGGCGGCCGGATTTGACAACCACCGTGCCGGAGATGCTGTCGTCTCCGTCGTCGTCGGAGTCCACGGCGGCGCCGAAATCCTTTGGCAGACGCTTGAGAAGAGGTGGTAATGAATCATCGTCGTTTGGATCTTCGTCTTCGTCGTCATCGCCTTTACATAACATTGTGGCGTATATGTCTCCGGTATTGGAGTCTTTACGGTTTGTTTGTGGTGGGTTATTGTTGGTTTGTGGGTCTTCGTCTTCGTCGCTGTGGACTACGAAGGTGGAATAGATATCGGGTTTTGTTGGGTTTTTGGCCGGCCGGCGAGTGGCCGGAGAGAAAGCCATGTCTCCGGTGAGTGTGTGTGTGTGTGTGTGAATTTAGCCGGTGATGGTCAACTGACAAAATGAAGGAATATTATTATTATTATTATTATTATACTTACATTTATATTATTATAGTTACAGTTATGGTCCTTTAACTTCAAAGCTGGATTCAGAGTTTAGCTTGAACGTTTCCCGGGAAACCGTATCGCTCTTGAACTGAACGTTAGGTGAACTGTTCATGAATCGTTCAGGGAAAGTTCGTTTATTAATATACGAACGTACATGAACACATGTATAGTCTGTTTATTTATGTTCATGAATCGTTCGTTTATGTCTGTTTATTATGTTCGTTTATATATTAATAAAATATAATTAAATATTATATGGATGAGTCATTTACTTAAAGGTTTTATATTTGGTCATCTAAGTGTGTTCGTTATGTTTGTTTGTGTTCATATATGTTCATTTATGTTCGTTTATCTTTGCTCAGTTATGTTCATTTAGATTATAAACAAACGAACACAAGTGTTCATTTTTTTTTAAATAAACGAAAAAAAACATAAACATTTGTTTGATTAATGGTTCGTGTTCGTTTAAATTTAAGTGAACGAACACGAACATGCCATTTCGTTCGATTTATTAACAGGTTTTCATTATTCACATTGATGAATACATCGATCTCAATCTCTAGGCTCTGCCGATTTTATTTGTCTCCGTTTATGTTCGTGAACATATTCATTTTCATAATGAACGAACACGAACATAGAATCTTGTTCGGTAAGTGTTCATGAACATATTATTCCCGTAACAAACGAACATGAATAAAGTCTTTTGTGTTCGTTCGGTTTATTTTATGCCCTAATACCGCCGGTTGCCACTTGGCAATCGTTGTGCCACCACAAGAGTATAATTCTCTAGCACAACATATGGTGGGACGAAAACACGGATTGGCTCGGGATTCGAACTAAAAACCTTACACAATGCATAGTTCAAATCATTTATTGTCATAATCCACTAAAAATAACACACGCGAGGATTGAACTTGAATCTTCACTGAATAAGCCAAAGCTACAAGTGGTGGATAGGTTTAGTTGTTATTCGTTTTATTTAGTATGAACCAAAAATAAATTCACTAGTCTAGATATGTATGTTTGGTTCTTGTACAAATCTAGTTCTCAATCTACTCATGTATATGTTCGGTTCTTTTTAAAACATGATTTCGTTTTATACTATTAAACAATGTGAAGTTGGACATTTTAGGTTTGAATATAACATGTGTTTAGTTAAAAACAAGTATGGTGAATCCAAGATTTTTCGTTAATTAACAATGAAACTTGTTACCATGAATATCGACAATTGGTATCAAACGATCTAATTCTAGTTCTCTATTATGTTACTTTCCGGTATTTTTTGTTCCGCTTAATTTAAGCACTCTATTTTGGAGTACTAAACATTTAAACCCTTGTTCTGTTTTAGTAATTCAAATAATTTGTAATTCTACGTTTTATTAAACTTGTAATTCTAAATTCGACAATAATAAGTTTATAACAAAGTTGAGTTTCTTATTAAAAATGTTTATTTCACTTTCAAAAGATACAATAAATAATAAAAGTATTTTTGTTTATATTACCAAAAAAACACACACACTTGTGTAGATGCTCTGGAACAATTTTATATGTTTCAAAAAATTTCACAAGTTGTAAAATCAGTAATGCCTCCGTAGCATAGTGGTATTGCGTTCGCTTCGTAAGCAAAGGCCGCGAGTTCGATCCTCGCCGGGGGCTATAATTTCATTTTTTATGCGGCACTGTTTTCATTATTATTTTGTTGAATTTTCGTTTTTGGATCAGATAGCATAACTGTTGAGAGCAACGATGGTTCTAATTTCCTTATGCTCTCATCTTTCATATGGATACATTTGTAAGGTTTTGTGGCGGTATATGCAAGTTGAGATTGGGAACTATGATTCGATTTAGGTCCTTTTTCTGAAAGATCAAAAGGGCACATATTTTATTCATCACCAGGTAGATACGAATACTATATGGTTGCGGCAAGAAATTCTTTGGCCATCAGGGTATTCAGGAAGAACAGATTGTTTCAGCTCGATATGGTCAAGAATTCCCGAATGTTGCATGGGAACAGGTTCATCTTTGAAGTATTTTTGCCTTCCAAATGATGCGACTGTGTATTTGATTATTCCCAAGTATATAAAAATTATTTTTCTCACTTCACCCCACTAAATAATTCATGTTCAAACTTCACAAAAATTGTATTGCCATTTATCATGACATACATATGTTTCAGAATACAGCATTCAAATATTAAAGCATATATTATTGTTTGTAACAAACCATATGGTTATTTTATTCAATATATAAAGACATACATCAGTACAAAGTTAGAACACTTTTATTTCAAAATCCTCTTATATTATCGCGATAACTAACTTAACCGAGCTACCGTTGAACAGACGGAGCAGGTATAATGCCCCATCTCCGCCTCACTTCATCCAAATCTTCATGAAAATGTTTCTCATAATAAACACACATCAGGTCAGTTGACTTCATACCTGCCCGAACTGCCCAAGGGAAGTAATGTGTATAGAACAACAATCTTTGTTTGTCGTTAAACCGTGCAGTTCCTCCTATGACAGACAAGAAGCGCATTGGAAGCATCATTTGTTCAAATTCTATGACTTTAAGCGCTGACTCACCGATCAAGTTTGTTGGAAGGCCAAAAAGGGTGTGCCAGAAATCATGCACTTCGTGTGCACGCATCGCCACGTAAGCGAGTTCTTCCGTTTCCATGAATCTTACGAGTGGTCGGTCGTCTGGTGAGAAGTTTCTTGATCCCATGAACTTTGCATATGCGGCACCAAATGTGTTTTCTGGTAGGTCCCACGCGTGGCCCACGTTACTGGAAATGACACGTGGACGGTCCAACAGTATTTCCTGGAATATAGGATGTTATTACTCATGTGTGTAAACGAACCGAACATTCAGTGAATAGTTCGTGAACCGTTTTCCGAGAAGTTCGTTTACGCCCGTTTATTTAATAAATGAACGAACATGAAGTCGCGTTCGTTCATTTATGCTCTTAAACATTCAATTATTCATATCCGTTAATACTCGTTAGTTTACATTTGTTTAGGTTCGTCATTTACGTTCATTAACAATTCATTTAAAATTTTTTTGGCCCATTACAACTTAGTTTAGATTAATAACTTTCAAGCCCAACAAATTGTTTTCCACAATACTTTTAATTGTCTTTCAGTTATGTTCATTCATCTATGTTCGGTTATGTTCGTGAACCGTTCGTTTACACTGTTAATAAACGAACATAAACAAACACGAGAATATTCACTTTCTTACTAGAAATGACATGCGATGGTCCAACAGTATTTCCTAGAATATAAGATGTTATTAGTCATGGGTATGCCTGTCAACGCACGAACGTTCAAAGAACAATTCGTGAACCATACGGGAAGTTCGTTTCTTTAATAAACGAAATAACATGAACAACAAATTTTATTAATTTAGTAAAATGAAAAAACATGAACACATATCTCGATAATTCATTTTCACTGATGTTCGTGAACATTCAGTTATATAAATTCGTTCGTTTACTTTCATTTATGTTTGTTAGTTTACGTTTGTTTTAAGTTCATTCATTTACGCTCGTTAACATATCCATTCAAATATTTCTGCCCTTTCATCTATGTTCAGTTACGTTCGTTTACACCGTTAACAAACGATCATAAACAAACACGAGCATATTCCCTTTCCATTTAACTGTTCATATTCAATAATTTGTTTGGTTAAAGATAAACGAATCATACTCTGCCTTCGGGGCTCCTTTTCATTCTTTCAAGCACTCTTTCAAAAGCCGATTTCCCAGTTGTTTCACCCAAAGCAGCTATCAAATCGGCTCGCCTCGGGTCCACCAACGCACCAACCGCAGACCCGAGAGCCACTGCCGCTTGCTGCCAACCCCTCAGTCGGACCCGGGCACCTACTACCATGGTGATGAATCTGAAAATGTAAAATCTAAGGTTTTAAATTTTGATCTAAACTATTTAGACAATTAGTGACATAATAATAATAATAATAATAATAATAATAATAATAATAATAATAATAATACATTTGATTGAGTTAGGGTTTAAGCTCAAAGGCATAAAGAAATGAAAATCATATAATTATAATTATGAATATGCAAAACTCAAATTGTTACTTGAAGAAACACTAATCGACCCCGGGCAGATTACGGATAATCTGGGGGTTAAATAGATGTTTCCCACGAGGGGTTAGGTCCGGCAAAGATGGTTCTTCTGATAACCTGCAAAACAGACACCGTGAGCTCGTCACTGAGAAGGGGGGGGGTACCTCCTTGTGACCACCCTCCGGCGTGAGAATCAGACTAGATTGCTCTTGAATATAAGTGTATATTAAGAGAAATAGCTAGAGCAGATATCAGATACTATATGAAGATATAAGATGTGATAAGATAATGAGATCCTCATACCATTCCAAGGTGTTGGAGTATTTATAGCCGAATGTAGGTTTCCAAGAAGGTACAGCCGGCTGAATAGTATTCCTGTTCTGCCAACTGTGGGCTACGCACATGCCATGCTGGTGGTTGGTGGGTAGGCAGCGGCTGATAGTGACCAGGCCGGCTGTGTACTATTCCTTTTCCACCAACTGCAGGCTATGCACGTGCTACGACAGGTTGGTGAGTAGGCAGCGGCTGATAGTGACATTAAGTAATAGAGCATGCTGCTCGTTGTACTGTTGTCAGTGAGCTGTCGCAGCTTTGGTCAGATCTTTTGTCCATACCTCGTCAGGTACAGTACAAAAGATCCTCCAGTATCGTACGGACTGGCTCATTTGGGCGGGAGTTTTCCCGTCTTTGGGCGGGAGTATTCCCGGCTTGCTCACTCCTTCTTCAGGTGACATTACTGAATTATTTAAGAGTTAAGTGCCTTGTGCGTGTAGCCTTGCTGCGCGGGTAGCCTTCCCTGATGGCTAGTATCCGTTGCTGCGGGAACAGGCGGAGTACGTCGACCATTGGGAGGCTTTTCCTGCGGGAACAGCTTGCGTACTGCGCGTAAGGACGTCACGTCTCTGAGCATGGTGGGTCCTGCAGATCCAGTTGGTTTCTGCGCAGACGTCTCTCTTCAAGGTGAGTCTTGCGAGTTTAGCCTTTGCGCAGACGTCCCTGTTGAAGGTGAGTCTTGCGGGTTCAACTGCGCAGACGTCCCTCTTTGAGGTGAGTCTTGCGGGTCCAATTGGGCTCTGCTGGGACCTACCTCTTCATTACCTTTTTAGAGTTGAGAGAATTAGGGCTCCGATTTGGGATCCTGTTGGCGTTAAGGAAGAGGGAAGTGCGGTTCTTCTTTTATTTAATTTAGAACATGTCGGTATCGGTTTCTATCGGTATTTAGTTAATGGTAATAATTTATTTTTAACTTTTTTACAGAACGGTGGCTCTTTGTGTGTTAAGTCACTGCACTTCTTAATTTTGAAGAGTCTTGTTGCTTTACTCTGGCCTAGGGCTGTTCACGAGTCGAGTCAGGGTGGTTTCGAGCTCGGGCTCAAAATTAAACGGGGCAACTCAACTAAGGTTCTAGCTCAATTTTGAAGTTAAACGAGATAAAGATCAAGCCGAGCCTAGGTCGTATTTGGCTCGGTTACAAAAATGAGCCAACTCAGCTCGGGATCTTTCAAATCAAGTTTTTTTAGCTAGTTTTATTCAAGTTTTTATCGAACGATCCACGAGCCCGAAAACCAGAGTCTGGCCAGATTATGTTGACTTAACTGGACCCACGTTGACTTGGACGTTCCCCCGAGAAACCATACCGCCGGCTGCCATTTAACAGTCATTGTGCTACTACAAGAGCGAAACTTTCTGACGTATCACAAAGTGGGACGAAAACTCATGTGGGCTCAGGGTTTGAACTAATAACCTTAAACAAAGCCTAGCTCAAATCGTTTATTGTCATAATCCGTCAAAAGTGTCACAAATGAAATCGAATTTGAGTCTTCACTAAATAACCCAACCCTCTTACCACTAGATCACAATTATCCACAATTAATGGATTTGGTAATCATTTATTTAAGGATCATAATTATTTGTTATTTTATTAGATACTTAATTTAAGTTTATAAAGAATTTAACCAAATTGTTAAACTTAGAAGTTAGAAGGATTAAATTTGTTCATTAACTAGGAGACTAAAGTTGCCAAGTACGTAAAGTTTTATGTTTTAATCGGCCCAATTGATGATAAATACGTCTTTTATTTGCATTTGCAGAGAATCGAGTTAGTTGTAAAATCATGATAGTAACAAAAAGCATAGAATAATATGTTATACAACATTTACTTTTCAATTTTTATTTTATAGAACGACTCATAATGTACTCTTAATTCACTCATATTAACCACACAATATCTTCAACTTAAGTTATGTATAGATGAAAGACAAATTATATTACAATGGTTTTCATGAGATGATAATATAGTATATGCTAATATGCATACAACATTTGAATAACTCTTAACATTTAGAACATGTGTGTTGCAGTGTTGAGATAACGCGAATTTGGTCGGTTTTAATTACATTCATTACGATACCGCAACTAAAACAAAAAGGTCAATAAAACCCGAGCGTTGTGGCGGTGAGTCAACTCGAATTTGGTCGGTCTTAGTTACGTTTGTTACGGTACATAAACTAAACAAAAAAGTCGGTAAACCCCGGGTGTTGCAAATCCGGTATGTTCACTTCTATTACCCAACATTGATTTTGGTAACATTAATTTACACTTGAATTATTAAATGATAAAAGTTTTTTGAATTTGTTTCAACTTCCTTACAACATGCCTCATGTTCGGTCTTCCTGAGGCTACTTCCACCGTGCAATTCAATCCCAACTCCAACAAATCCAGTAACACCTTTTGCGGCCCCGATTCTCACATCGCGGCCACAAAAGCCTCCTCCATCCGCCCCTCTCGGCGAAGCATCGTCGCCCACGTAACAATAGTGTAACCATTTTGTTCCCTAGAAAACGACGGGTCCAATGCCCGTTTATTCGTTATTAATTCAAGCAACATAACTCCATAGCTATAAACATCCGCTCTGTCTGATACTTGACACGCCAAAGCATATTCAGGTGCCACGTATCCAAATGTCCCCACCACCCCGGTTGTGACATGTGTCCTAAACCCCTCTAAAAGACGTGACAACCCAAAATCTGATAAGTAAGCGTTGAGATCGTCGTCTAGTAAGATATTGCCTGGCTTCACGTCTCGGTGAAGGACACATGGATTACACTCATTGTGTAAAAATGCCAGTGCGACAGCTATGTCGACTGCTATTTTAGTAACTGTTTGCACAGACGTGACATTATTCTTTTTCAAACGGATAAAGTCTTCCAGGTTTCCGCCTGGAAGATAATTATAAACTAAAAACCTTTCTGACGGGCTAGCGTAGTACCCGATTAACGTTATTAAATTCGGGTGTTCGATTTGTTGTAGACTACGGATTTCCGCGTTAAACTGCGGGACCCCTTGACACATTTCCACCGTGAGCCGCTTCACCGCTACGGTGGTCCCCAGGGATATCTCCGCCCGGTACGTCGACCCAAAACCACCGCTCCCAATGCAATTTTTCAAAGTGAAATTTTCGGTTGCTTGAAAAAGGACGTCGAAAGTCAACGGTGTGTTGACCGGTTTGAAAATAACGAGGTGCTCGGTTCCCGTGCGCGGTGGGGACTGGATAGTCTCCACACGCGAACTCCTTTTAAACCTCTTTCTATAAATGTAAAGAATGATTAGAGCTTTAAGAATTAGAAAAATTAGTAATGCTACTATAATCATCACTAATTCGGATGGCCGCAACCCGTTTTTCATCTCAGCGAGCAACCGCCGGTGGCGCGGCCGCAATCCACTGTCACCGGAAACAAAAGAAATGAATAATGATAGATGAAACATAACATTAACATTTAAGAGGTTCATTGTTTTAAAGTGTTGTTGTGTTTGATTTTGCATGTACTTAAAACTATTGTGTTAAGACAGATTTGTTTACATGTTGGTGGGGTCCACGGAAAGTCAAAGTCAAGACTATGAGGGTCGTTGCATAGTCAACATTGGGCAGCCATTGTGGATAATTTCATAATTAGACAAAAGATGAGTTGTAACGTGTTTGGAACGGTAAAAATAGTTTGGTAAGTGGGACCATGTTAACTTGCTTTGAGGATTGGAGACAAATTATTGTTTGAAAAGTTGTAATCATAAATTCATAATGTTCTCAACTTTGTAACATATATAGTGTAAATTTATTGAAAATGTATTAGCGTATATTTATTCGTATATGTAAACGTAAGTGACATGATAGTGAAAATGTTGTGATATAGAGATGCTGAGATTTATCATGTGCGCTATGGTAACTGGTAAGTGATAGTAGTGATACTAAAAGATGAGTGATCATTTTTTGGTTTATATTAATTAGGGGAAAGTTAACGTAGAAACTAAAAAAACACGCTAACTGTGTGAATCAAGTACTGTAATTAAATATACAAGTAGTATAATTATGTAATGACATTGTAGTTTAATTACGTTATGATGTTATACACTATACTATATATATAATTGCACAACTTGATTTGACAGTTAGCATGCTAATTTAATTTGTATTTAATCTAAACTCATATTAAATATATGTAAGATTTTATCATAAGTATGTATATAATATAAGACACAAAATTATTATACTTATAGAAATAATAGGCTTACCGAGTCTAGTCGAGTTTGATATATGAAGCTTGAGATACGGCTCGTTTATTAAACCAACTTCAGTTTATACCATGTTTGATTCAAGCTTTTAACATCCCGATCTCAAACAACTTACAAATGGTTTGACTCATTCAATTATTTTATTTGTATAATTATTTCAACAAAATATATAAGTTTCATACTTTCATACAAGGTTTTATAAGAAAACCAAATTACTATAACAATCAAACTCTAAAATTAATCAACATAAAAGTCAACTTTCGTGTCATATCAGTTTAACTAAACTTAGGCACCCTAACATGGTCAAATTCTATTTGTACTCAAAAGTCATGAACTTTGAAGATGTTCTCATTGAGCCAAACAGATTCATTTGGGTTTGTTTCTATCTTGGTTTTAAAAAGCGCGAGGCTAACAAACGCGATCAGGTCCCCATAACCAAGGCACAAGGTGCACTTCACGTCCGTGAGGCGCAAGGTATTTATATAATTAATTTTTTTAAAAAAAAATTCTAATAGGTTTCTATCATAATGTACCCAAATTTAGATACCAATAATCTCTATATATGATACAATGATAAGTATCATTACAGAACTCTAAAGTTATTTAAAAACTTGAAAGAACTCTTAATAACTAACACTTTTATAAGATTTTTTATATGTTCATGTTATTTGAATGTAGTTTTATCACTTTTTACATCTATATTTACGATTACAGTTACGAAAATTAGTGTTTACACATATGTAAACTTTTTATCACATAAATTTTACACATATGTAAACTTGTGATTTATGTATGTAATAAAAAAATTATAAATAAAATATCGTAAAACTAATCTCAAATAATGTTAATATATGAAAAAAATATAAAAAAATGTTTGATTATTATGAGTTCTTTAAAGTTCTTAACTTTTTTTGAGTTTTGTAACGATACCAACCCTATAATGATAAGTAAATAACTATATATGCAACCTAAAAGGCCTTATCTATACACATAATATTATTCGATATGTACATTGTACTTCTATGGCTGTAGTTCATGATCTTGCATGCATATTAAGGTGTTGATGAAGAAGATTCGATTCTCGTGTGATCAAAGTCCCAAAACGAGTTGTCTTCTTTCGGTTCGGGAGAATCCGAACAAGTTTGACTTTGACCATTTTGACCCTCGAGAACCGCCTCAAGCTCCTCGATACGGGCTCTGAGTTCCGACTCGATTACTTCATGAAGACGTAACCGCAAATCAAGTGATGAAACGGTGTAGTTTGGGGTTAAAATGGGCTTCCCGGTGCTTTCACTTTTGACCCGTGTGTCATCATGGTCTGACTCGGGTTCGCTATCGAGTTGCCACGTGAGTGTATCTAGGTTCAAGTCTCCCTTAGCCATGTCTGCTTCAAAGTCTGAATCAATCTGCAAGTAACGGGCTCGGGTCAAAACATGTAATTTTGTTAACATTTTATACTTTTTGATAACAAATTTTGAAATTATTTAGGAGGTTTTATGCATTAAAAATACGTCTCGGACGACTTCAACATGTTTCCTCTCTAGCTAACTTATTTTAAATATAGTAAACTACTCGAATGGTCCGTGCAGGTTGCTTAAATTTAACCTTTCGTCCCTAGATTGCATAAAATACGAAAATGGCCTAAGGTTTAGACCTGCAAATGAACTGAACGGACACGAGCAAAGCATGTTCGTGTTCGTTTGTTTAACTTTAACCAAACAAACGATCAAACATGAACAACTAAACGAACGGAATTTTCATGTTTGTATTCATTTGTTAAGAAAATGAGAAAATGAGCCCGTATGTGCTCGTTCGTTTGTGTCCGTTCGTTAGTATTGTAAAAGGACACAAATGAACACTATCGGATGTAACTGGACACTAACTGATGATAACAAATTTTGAAATTATTTAGGAGGTTTTATGCATTAAAAATACGTCTCGGACGACTTCAACATGTTTCCTCTCTAGCTAACTTATTTTAAATATAGTAAACTACTCGAATGGTCCGTGCAGGTTGCTTAAATTTAACCTTTCGTCCCTAGATTGCATAAAATACGAAAATGGCCTAAGGTTTAGACCTGCAAATGAACTGAACGGACACGAGCAAAGCATGTTCGTGTTCGTTTGTTTAACTTTAACCAAACAAACGATCAAACATGAACAACTAAACGAACGGAATTTTCATGTTTGTATTCATTTGTTAAGAAAATGAGAAAATGAGCCCGTATGTGCTCGTTCGTTTGTGTCCGTTCGTTAGTATTGTAAAAGGACACAAATGAACACTATCGGATGTAACTGGACACTAACTGATGATAACAAATTTTGAAATTATTTAGGAGGTTTTATGCATTAAAAATACGTCTCGGACGACTTCAACATGTTTCCTCTCTAGCTAACTTATTTTAAATATAGTAAACTACTCGAATGGTCCGTGCAGGTTGCTTAAATTTAACCTTTCGTCCCTAGATTGCATAAAATACGAAAATGGCCTAAGGTTTAGACCTGCAAATGAACTGAACGGACACGAGCAAAGCATGTTCGTGTTCGTTTGTTTAACTTTAACCAAACAAACGATCAAACATGAACAACTAAACGAACGGAATTTTCATGTTTGTATTCATTTGTTAAGAAAATGAGAAAATGAGCCCGTATGTGCTCGTTTATGTTACTTCAATAATAGTATAAACGAATGGTTCACAAACGTAAACAATCGAAATAGTTGAACACAGATTAGCAAACATAACCGAGATAAAACCAGTTAATAGTAAATGTTAACAACAATTTGTTGGGCCTAAAAAGTTATTACTACTAGACTAAACTGTAATGAGCCTAAAAATTTTAAATGAAGATAAACAGAACAAACTTAAACTTACAAACATAATGAATGTAAATTTGTAAACGAATGAACATAAACAAATTTTAAATGAACAAAAGTTAGCAGACATAGATAGATGAGTGAACAAGATATATATTCTAATATTGATGTTCATTCGTTTAACTAAATGAACAAAAAAATATGCATGTCCGCTCATCTTTAAATAAACGAACTTACAGCCAAATGATTCACTGAACGTTCGGTTACAGACCTACTAGGGTTGCTCACTTGCTTGTGTTTGGTGACCAAAACTATAAGAATGAATATGAGGGACCATTTCTGTAATTTATTACCCTTTTAAATATGCCAATCTGACCCGTTAGAGATAAAACATTAGGCGAGTCAACCCGTTTATAACTAACTTACCTCCACTACACCAGACAATCTCTGCATATTTTCTTCCAACCTTTCAAGCTCGGACTCGAGCTCAGCTTCAATGTCACTCGGTAACTCAAAGTTTTTGCCTTTCGGGCTATACATTGCATGCTCGTTCGACTCGATATCATGCTTGTTTGTGATATTAAACCCGTCTTTTAACTCTAGTTTATTGTGTAAATCTTTAACCATATTCTCAGCTTGTTCTAGTAGCTCATTTAAATGATCAATTTCCCGCTTATTAGTCACCATAGTCGATAATATCCCAATTGTTATCCCGAGGGTCAAAGGCACCATATCATTGCCTGTATCAAACAAGTGAAACTGTAACGGGTCAATACGGGCTCGGGTAAAATACAGTTAGAAAGTTTATATATTTTTATTTTAAGCCAATCTAATTCTTTTAAATAAAATTGGTTAAAAAGTTTTATGCAAAATGTTAAACCTTGTGATCGCGTTTGTTCCGGTTTTCTTGGAAGCTTCACTGATCCAACTGGTTCAAACAGCTCGGCATCCGCAGGCGCTTCATTTTCCTCCATGAACACAATACTCTGATCTTTAACACCATCAACTTGTGCCACCTGCTTCCTTTCATAACCTCTAGCAACGACTAACCGCCTTAAGCTCGAAAACGACTTCCTATTCGAGTTCTTGGCTCTAAACTCATGCAAACAACACTCATAACTTCCAGTACCATCATCTGTATAATCTTGAACATTCATCCCCACTAATTTCTGTCTTGTCTCCGAGTCAGGCATTTTATCAAACACTTGGCGTGCGTTTCGCTGCACCCGAGGCGAAAACCCAGGGGAAGTGTTGTTTTCACTTGATAAATTTTGCCAGTGTTTGGCTACATACCCAACACCAGTAGCTGCTGCAACAACCCAGAACTCCATGATCAGTTTATCTATAAATTGAGTGAATTAATGAGTTGATTTTGATGTGGTTTGTGTTGTGGTGACAACTGGAGGTGTGTAAACAGTTACCTAAAAACTTGATTAATTTTTGGAGTGTAACGAATAATAATAATAATAATAATAATAATAATAAAAGCTTGGTTTGGAAAGAGTCACATTTATTATTATAAGGTCATTTTCTATATTAAATTGCAATGTTCCAAACCACATGATTGTGGATTGGATTAATGAGGTCCTCAATTAATCATATTTCATTTCCTCATCATTAACTCAACGACACCGAAGAACGATAACTTTGTTTTAGTAGAATCAGTTTGTCATTTAACATGGGGTGATGGCACTGCTTGTTGCCCGCTTACCTGTCTCTCTATTGTAATTAAATCATTTTATTATAATATTAATATATCAATTCTTAAAAAAAAATTGTTAGTCGTTACATATTTGTTTTAAACGACAACTTTCATTAAAACGGGTAATTGATAGTTGTTATATAATCATTGAAACTGGGATGATGAAGTATTAAATCCGGCCTAATCAATTTAAGCCCGACTCGAATCAGACAGTTAGGATAGGCAAATCACCTTCTTGAGCCTTAGACTCAATATATGTTAATCCAAATTGCCCATTCATGATGAATCAATATCATGTGGTAATCAAATATATTTGAACTCAGTAATCGAACCTGAATTATCCGAAACTTGGAACCCGGAATACTTTAAGTTTTTGGATTCGGATAGGCATTTTAGAAATTTTAGTGTATTTCGGTTATCTATATTATCCGAAATAACAATTAGACTATTAAATAATAAATATTAACTATGAGTTTTGGATAAATTTAGGATATTTTAGATATCCGGCATAACTTTTTAAAAATTACTAGTTTTTTCTTTTAATTATTGTCTGAAATTCAATTCAGGCAATGTAAATTATTACCCGAAACTCCAGATTTCCGATTTTGAAAACTAGTAGAACTTGCAGAAGTGACGGACTCAACTCATTTATATTTGTAAAAAGGTCAAGTAGATTTGGGTTGAATTTTCCATCACTATTTCATAGCATGTTTCTTCAAGATAGATTCTAACTAATGAACACAATGTTAACAGAAAAGGAAATCTACATACAAAGTAAGCAAGGGAAATCGAAACTCGTCTCGTAAGGGCGAACACTAAACACATACATTGTGTCAAACATCTTGTGTTGCATCAGTATACATATACCGGTTTTCCTAATAATAATTTAAAGAGACATGTTCTTGGCCATTTCACCAAATGTTTATTACTGGTTATATAGAACATTAGAAGGTGTAAAACCATAAGCTGGAATAGCTCAGTTGGTTAGAGCGTGTGGCTGTTAACCACAAGGTCGGAGGTTCAAGCCCTCCTTCTAGCGATATTTTCTTTATATAATATTTTTCAATCTCTATACATATAGTCTTAAAGATAATGTGACAACAGTTGGCGTTTGTAGTCCAACGGTTAGGATAATTGCCTTCCAAGCAATAGACCCGGGTTCGACTCCCGGCAAACGCAGATTTTTTTTTATTTATTTTGCCAACAGCAACGTTGACAATTGAAAATTTTATGCTTTTGTATACGATTTATAACATTTTATGCATTTTTATTATCATTAACCTTTGTGATTGAACATTTTTATACGATCTAGAATGTATTCCATACAATAACGTTTTGAATCGCGGAAAGTTTTAAAGTTTCATTGGTTAGATTTTGTTTTTGTTTGCTTCTTAGTATATACCATCTTTTACCTCATATTTGGTTTACACGTCTTTATACCGGCAATTGTTGACTTGCTTTCATTATAAAAAAATTGTGATGTTGCTTAAAGCATTAATATAACCTCTTTGTTTTACTCTTAATCTTTGTTGTCGTATATGCAAGTTTCTACATATTCGTATATTATTATGTACCATAGATTGTTTTGAAGAAAAGAAAACAATGATGACATGTCATTTAGTAGAAAATAGCAGTTGGAACCAATGGTCAAGAAGTTTAAAAGTGATTTATTAAGAGGCCTGAACTATTTATGAATTTTAACGTTTTAATTTTCCAAACCATGTAAATACACGGATTTCTAACCTAGTATTATACATTTGATAATCAAATTTATACAACCAAATTTGAAAAAAAATTGATTGTAACACAACAATAATTTGTTATACTTGTTAACATACCTGTCTATTTTACCGCACAAGAATGAAACGTTAAATGACAGAAAATGAGCAACATGAGAATGAAAAAGAATCCGAATATTGTTTTTTTCTTTATGGATTCCACATAATGTCACAAAGCTATTATACATTACAAGTTATATTCATGAGAATCGTTATACAACTAGTGACAAATCTATTGTGCCCGCTTCATTACTGACTGTGCGCTTAGGTCAGTATCGAGTCCTAAGTCAATCCTCCATACACAATTCTTGACCTTGTTTTTTTAAGCGAGTTACGAACTGTGAATAAAAAACTAACATAGAAAATGCGTACGTTGAAACAGACCAAATCCCCAATCAAGAAACTGGTACAGCTCATGCTAATTTGCTACATCAAAACCAGTTGTTTCGAGTAATTTCAATCTGTATTTAACACTTTTATTATATATGTGACAAGCTGTAATATGAACAGATGGGAGCTCAAGCAGTTCTGTTCCAATTGTCTATTGTATACAAATATATAATGAGGCAAACATTAACACAAGTTATGAACATGTTATGCAAATCTTCGAGTAAAGGGTAAACAGAACACGCATATTGTGGGGCCTCATAATTATCTTGAGGTTTAATGTTTACACGACGCGTATCTTGATCAAAACTTAATTGAGTTAAATAAGACGTTAACAATTTCAACGTCTGAGAATAAAGAAAATCATCTGAAATGAGATATCTGTATGAACCAGATTTAACCTCACTTGATGAATTATGATTGTGATCTTTTCCTATATTCACAAAAGACGATTCAAGCAACAAAAGCGAAGAACCGACATCTTCAGCAGCTCGTTTTGCGGCTAAAAAATGACCATTAAATCGAACACCAAAAATCTCCTTCAACACTAAACTTCCAGCCACATTTTCATACTTATCTTTACCAGTTTTATGAAGAAAACACATCTTAAATACATCTAACGACATGGTGAGCATCCACGGCTGATTTCTCGGATAAATTCTAAGCACAGAGTATGTAGACCACTGCCTGTGGATTCCGGTTCACGGAACGCAAACACAAACCGTTTCGTCTCATCGGGTATATCCAGTCGACTAACTAATCCATTGGATACTCGTAAATCATCATTTCTAATAGTTGGATGCCGTTAGACGGGGGGACGTAATTCGCTAGTGTTTAAAACTATGAGGACTATATTGGCAAAATTTCAAACTTTGGAATGAAGTGGCAAAAGTATCAAACCATAGGGTCGAAAATGACCATTAACTCAAAATAAAACGGAGAAAGACAAAATACCCTTAAACTAACGGCATAGTTGGATGTTGTTAGACGGGGGTACTTAATTGGCTAATGTTTAAAGCTATGATGTCTAAATTGACAAAATTTCAAACTTTGGACTAAAGTGGCAAAAGTAGCAAACCAGAGGGACGAAAATGGCTATTAACTCTAATATAAAATATAGAAGATTATATTACTTTCATGAAACATTTGATTTTATACATGATTTGATAGACTTAAACCTTTCCGAGGACATGGTTGAGGATAGAAATTCATGGAGAAGTAGAACTAAAGTTAAGGATTTTTAGGGAGAAATGAATTCCTTAGGGCTTTCTATTTACCTTATTTTGGTCACATATATAGTATTAGTATTAGTATTAGTATTATTATTCCCATATATATAGTATTAGTATATTCTTTCCATAGATATTATTATTATCATTACTATTACTATTATTATTATTATTACTGTTGAACTTTGATTTCCTTTGTATTGCTTCATACATTTGTACTTTAGAGTTGAGAGTCTCTCTGGAAGCCACATCTTTATCCATTTGGATAGAGGTACGGTGTGCCTACATCCCACCCTCCACATACCCTACCTATAGCTTTACTATTGGCGGGACTTCACTGGGTATGATTGATTGATTGATTGATTGAATTATACATTATAATCTAAAGTTTATTTGGAACTTGTTTAGTTTGTAGAATTTGTTGTTGAATTTAACTTGAATTCAAATGATATATTAGATATGAAATTCCTCAAATTAGAGATATTGTCAGTGAGTTAAAATAAAGGATAAAGGTGTTTACCGGTTTAGGTTTTAGGTTTTTCCCATCGGTTTTATTGGTTTTGATTATTTCAATCAAATCGAGCAAAATTCAAATCGTATCTGAATTTGAATATGGTTTTGTTTCGATTTCAAACCGAGAAAAATAAGTTTAAAAAGATACAGAGGGGTGTTTGGGATTGCTTTTGGTATAATAAGTAAAAGTTAATAAGTTAAAGTGTAACTTATTAAAAAGTTATAAAGAGTTTTCATAAATAATTCCAAAACGGGGTATAGATAGGGTGTTTATTGATTTATGCTTAGGGTTTCTCGATTTTGTAATGGGCTAATGTTTAATATATTTATCATCGATTTAACCTAATTTGAGTTCTTGAAACCGAAAATCGAATAACTAATTCTAAATGTACTTTGTTCAATTTAAACTGTCTCGGTTTCGGTTTGATTTGATTTTCACTTTACTTTGAAATTTGAAATAGATTCTAACAAATAAAACACAATTGTTGGGTTGTATTTTTCTCACTTCACTAACTGTAGATGACTGGTCATATAAAACATTATAAGAAAAGATATAAGAAGCTGGAATAGCTCAGTTGGTTAGAGCGTGTGGCTGTTAACCACAAGGTCGGAGGTTTCAAGCCCTCCTTCTAGCGATTTTTTATTATTTTTTACACAAATGCATTAGGACGAATTCTAGCGACTTTTTATTATTTTTTACACAAATGCATTAGGACGAATTTGGTTTGAGCACGATCAACTTTAACCTACACACACTTAAAATCGTGTATAAACTAAACACACATGGTGTTATCCATCTGATTAAACGAGTTATGCCGTTATAGGGTCTTTTGGAATACATATGCTACATATACCTTTTCTTTTGGTTATGCAACTATTTAATAACTTTCCTAAACCTCCATTTACTTTTGATTTATACAAAAAGTATTTTCATCCATAGTACAAAAATTTATCATTTCTATGTCCAATTTCCACCTTATGTTGTACTATACAGAAGAATAATAATGCATTGGATCATATGCATAGATGAGTTGAAGAATAGAATCTAGTTAGTATATTGTATGAACACTTTAAAATAAGGCTGCAATTTAAATGCATTGTTTTTTAATGACGTTTGAAACTAGCCTCAATACCTGAGTAAACTTTTGTGAGACGATATGTCAAAACCCGTCACTGTGAGAAAACCCCGATAAGACAGGTTTCGAACCTGAGACCTTAAGATCCTAAGTCTTAACCATTACCTCCATGTTGTTGGACCAAAAGGTCAATGGCTAAATTTAAATGCGTTGTAATAAGTAGTATAAGAAAGCATGGAGTTAGATGCATAAATGAGTAATACAATAGAATCTAGAATTGCATGTTGTCTAGACAATCCACATTTGATAATGTTGTGTATTTAATTTCTTGTTTAGTTGTAACACATGGTGCAATAATTCATGCATATGGAAGAAGATATAAAAGTGTACTCTAGGACATGCCGATGCATGTTATCTAGATGTGCTTCATTGTACTTTAGTACACCAATATGGAATTAGATGTTTGTTCGGTCATGACACAATCTTAAAAAATGGTTTGGCATAAAAACGATTTGATTACGAAAAATAAGTGTAAAAGGTGATGAATATGTGGAAATGTAGGATGTGTAAGGATATTGGTAGGGTTGGAGAAAAAAATTATGAAAACAAGTGTTTTGAAGGATTTATGGAAATCCGATAAGACAAGTGATTGAGTGTAAGCATGTAAAGTTAAAAAAGGAAAGAAAATAGCCTTTGGATGACGATTAGTCGGTTACCCCATCGGTATAGGAGTTGATGGTGGGTTGGACCGGGGCATTTAAGTTTAATGTGTTCAAGTATAAGTCTAAACATTGTGCTGCATCTGGGGTACCCGTCATCAATTAGTCTGATTTTAAGGTATATAAACATGTAACCGATAAAAATCACCACGACATAGCAATGCGAACCCATAAAGTTCGAGAAATTTCCATGTTCGGATGCATGGCCGGCCATGAGGCAGGGCAGAGAGGGTGGTTGACCGTCCCCGATCCAATCATCCCGGTAGGCCTGAACTGTTGTTTTTTAAACAATATATATGTTTTTTTTTAAATATGTATTCTTAATATTTAAACCAAATTACTCAACTAATTTAAGCTCACTTTTATATAAAAATTTTAATTAAAAGTTTGTAACACAAATCATAACAATGTAAACTCATTTAAAAGTTAACGCAATAAAAACCTTTTTACTTAAGGCCCAAATTATATTCTACCTTTGGCCCAAAAAAAATTAATGATTCTCGGAGACGACCTTGTTCAGATGTCTAATAGAAGTAACACGGAATCAAATAGAAAATACATTATAAGAAATGGTTCCGGTTGCAAAAAAGAAGAAACAAGTACGGGGAAGTAACAAGTTTTCTTGTTTAAAGCACCGTATCAAATCTATAAAGAAATGGTTATGATTTGTTGGCGCATTTTTCTTGCATAGTTGCTATTCGTTTGCTCCAATGATTCGAATCTTCACCCTTTTCGTATGAAGGGGATGCGGTCTCGGACTAGTGTCGTTGACCATCATTTTTTTCTTTCATGCAAATTATTTTTTATGGGTGTCGCACTGTCAATGTTAGAAATTCTGGAATGCCTCTAAAATTATAATAACAAATACAACATGTGAAAAAATATAGATATCTACCCACACATCAGATCCACCATGTCATATAGTGACAAGAAATGTGACCTAATAGTTAAGAGTTACACATACATTTGCTTGTCACATGGAAGCCCGAAGCCTTCAAGGCCTCAAAACACTTCAACCGGTAACGATTGTCCACTTTAAGTCCCTCTCTTTAACACTGTTCATAAGTTGGACAAATATATATACTATCTCCGTCCCATTATAAATGTCCACGTTTCCTTTTTTATTTGTCTTATTACAAGTGTCCACTTTTAAAATTTATTAGTCAATTTCCAAGTTTACCCTTAAACACACACAACTAACGTTAATAAACAATATTGATGGACCCACTTTTCAATGACATTATTGTCATTTGGTAATAAAAAAAAGTAATCATTCAATCCACCTTAAACTTTGTGTTTTTCAAACTTGGACACTTATAATGGGACAGAGGGAGTATCAACTAGTCGAAGACCCCGCTCATTAAAAGCAGCTCTACTGAGCACATGAAAACTTAAATAGAAAAAACAAAAACCATGTCAGGACGGTATATTTGAAAATCGCGATAAACTTGTATCGTTTTAACACTCATTTCACCAAGAGTCACGTGTCTTGTTAGTAATTGGGTAGGGCCACTTACAAGGACCAAGATGACCAACTTTTGTTATCAATTTGGTATTTCATTCTTCCTATTTATAGCCTTATAGGTCTTGTTTAATAAGCCTTTTATCCTTTTTCGTTACAAGATTACTTATTTTAGTACTTTAAAAAATGACAAAACTATATATTTTGTCATTTAAATATATGTAATTTATGGATCATGTCATTTAAAAAGTTTATTTGTAGGCGGTGTCCTTTACATGACATGTTTGTTTGATTTTCGTCATTTTGACTAACTGGCACCCAAAAAACCTGTTAAGTCTTGGCATGTGAGGGCATTTCAGTCTCTTTACGCATACTATTTAAGTATTTATAATAAATTAAATATATTATTAGAAAAAGAAACTAAATAAAATATGTTAAACAAAAACTACGTTAAGTCTTGGCATACTTGGATTTAACTGAGTTTTTGGATGATGGTTAGTGTAAAGAACAAAAGACGAATGTATTTTATCATATAAAGGACACTGCCCGCATATTAACTTTCTAAATGACTTGATCCATAAATCACATTTATACTATACACTATATAAAAACTAAAAAGAGGACATACGTCATTCCAAACACTACAATGTTCGGTTTACCAACAGGCCCTAAGTTTCTTTCTTTTATGTGCATGTGATTTTAACATGTAATTAATCGCAAATAAATGTTTAAACAAGAAATGTAGGTGGTGTAGCGGTAAGAGCAATGGAAATGGGTGGGGTGAAACAAGCTAGTGAAACCTTATCTCTCTGTCACGTCTGCGTCACATCAGCTTTCAAATACCCATTTCACATCCACATTTTCACTGGAAATGGGTTGTGTGAAACAGGGGGTGAAACCATTATTATATTAATTTTTTTAATATTTTTATAAATTTAAATTTTTTGAAATAATACATTAAATTAAATAAAAGAGCTACATTAAATTAAAAAAACTACATTATTTATTAAAAAAAACTCCTAAACCCACTCGTTTTTCTCGGCTATCTCCTTTTGTTTTTTCTCGTACCACCGAATCCGGGTCCCCCAAATTGACCTGCGGGGTTTGAGTTTGGGTTGGGAAGTTTTGGAATAGAGGTGGTTGAGGAAAACCTCGTTGTTGTGTGTTGACGTTTGGTGCGGGAATATGACCTAAATAGTTGGAGAGCCACAACGCGTATTGCTCCGGAGTTAGACGAGGCATTTTGGGATCCATGATATTTTTTTTATAAAAGTTGAGAAAGTTTATAAAAAATAGAGAGAAAGGTGTGAGTTTGGTATGTTTTTTTGTGTAAAATAGTGGAGTATTTATAGGTAAATTTTTTTTAATTATATAGCCTCCAACGGCTATATAGCCGTTTGAAATCAAGTGGGCCCTCTTCAACAATGCCGTGAAAGATATGGCGGAGAGTGGATTGCGCCCCCTTCACGGAGAAAGGGGGTGGTGTTTCACGGGATCACGCCGCCAAAAGGCCTCTCACGGTGCCCTCGTGAGAGGTATTTCCATTACTCTAAGGCTAATGTACCTCAACCCTTGGTGGGCCAACTTAAATTTAAAAAATATATATGTATAGAAATGTTTGGATAACACCCTTTAACTTAAAGCTAATTTGTATTATCGTCCCTAACTTTTAGGAATGTTACTCTAAAGTCTACAAGTTTTAATAACTTTACTTTTTTTTGTTTGTCGCCTTTGTAGAAAGTCCCGTCGTTATTTCCTTATTTTTATACACGTTTAGAAGCCACAACAAAATAATACATACGTTAGACACATACGACGAGCCGGCGAGGCATCTACTAGTTTAAATAATTTTTAAATAATTGTAGTTTAGTATAGACATGACCTAATTGAAAGATTGGGCCCTTATCTTCGATTTGGGCCCACTATGATCCAGTGGCATATGATCCAACACCATTCCACATATAAGAGCCGGCAACCACAACATGCAGCAGCCCACCTCTGTACTTGACTACTTGACTATTGTCTACTATAGTCAAAATAATATATCACACATCTACATCACATAATTACACAATTATGCACTCAACAATAGTACAAATCTTAATAAATTATAATTACTAAACTCCCCTTGCATTGTTAAATCAAAATTTTGTAAAGGTGGTAGTGGTAATATCCAAAATGAAAAATCTATATCCAAGATGGCCACCTAGTATGACCAACATTTGAAATTCAGGTAATACATGTATTTTTAACTTATTTAGTTATTTCTAATAACTTACGTTCATTAACTTAATAATAAATACGTGGTTGTGATTAGTTTGTTGTTTCAATAGTTCGCTATAAATTTTATTAAACATAGAGTTGAACTAGGAAAAACACATTTTTTAGTAGCGTAAACTATTCTTCTGAATATCGTACAAATTGAATTGATACCAACTAAACATTAGTACTTGTGTCGGCATTATCAGGCCGCCATCGGTATTTGTTTTCATGGCTTTAACCAATGTAAAGCAGATATCAATATCTTTTAGACATATCACGATTTTTTTCTGGGTTACACAAGATAACTTTTGTGTAATCAAACCATGTAAATAAACTTTTTTAATTTTGAAATATACATAGATATTTTTTCTCATCACTTGTACCAATGTGATACCTTGCAACATTATGTTTGTAACTTTTATTTAATTAGGTCTTTTACTTGTGTAACTTTTATGCATACACCGAATTTCCGTTGTACACGCAGAGGAATCCACTAGTTAACACACACTCGCATTAATGATGGTCTTGAAAATTTATGTAAAACATGTATGATATTTTTCATGTTCTATATAGTTTGAAATACCGAATACGACATATGCAAATGTAATGTAATTTATCAGTTCATTTTGAAATGCTATGTGGTTAATTTATTGGTTTGACATATAAAGTTGTTTTGTATGCAAGTTGTTACATACATGTTTACATATCAAATACACACATACACATAAATATACCATATACATATTACATACACATATATTTTAGGAGATTTTGGGTATTTTGACTCGGATACGTTTTCAGAGAGTCGTATAATAACTTTTACATACACATACACATACACATACACATACACATACACATACACATACACATACACATACACATACACATACACATACACACATGCATGCGCATCTATATTCAAAATGAAGTACATTTTTTAATTAATATTCTATCTTGACATAAATATCAAGAATACAGGTATTAATGTTACATTTATGACTTATGTCAACCGTATTTGACCAATGTGCACTTGTCGTGGTTGGAATGTCCAAACATACATCACTTTAAAATCTCTTCCTACTTCATAATAACTGATCCCTAAACAGTCACTTTCTAAATTCACCTGCCATTGCTAGCAATAATATTACCATCATGCTGAAAATCGCCACCATTACCGCAGCCATTCCATCGACAGGAATATTCCCGGTTTCAAATCGAAAAATCTCGAGGCTTTTCCGAGCCTCACCGGATGTTTTCCCTCAGTTTCTGCTCAAAGAAATGGAGAAAATTGAAGACCCATTTGCTAGAAAGTTGGTTTCAAGGATTGAAATGCTGCCTGTAGAGGTGAACTTTAGATTATTATTATGTTAGTATTTTTTAATACAAAATATGTTACGGACTTAAACCATTGCAAGGTGTGGTCCCACATCGGTTGCAGGGCCGTCTTCGAGAACTTATATGCCCCCAAATTAAGTGCCCCGGCCGGTCCCCCACGTTGCACTATGCCCGAGCCGCCCATGATCGGTTGTGTGGGATACTGATGTGGGGTTTATAAGCCAAAAAGGTTCCGTCATTCATCGTGCTAGTCTTTCGGATTGAGTTATGGTTGGTTTGTAACAAAATATTCATATAAGATATGATATGATTAAGGGTGGTTTTGGCGGTTAAAGTACAATAAGTTAAGCATAAGCATAACTACTTTAATGTGGTTAAACTGTTATAGTACAATATCTTAAATCAAGGAAGTTTAACTAACATGGATTTTGTCTAGTGAGTGTTGTGAGGTGTCCTTGGATCTAAGTACCGTCCTATGATCATGGATCTTCTGCTTTGTCATGCCAGGGCCCTAGTTCCTGACCAGTGTGTCTAAGAAGTGCAAGTAATTCTAGCACACCGCTTTAGTTAATGATGTGATCTTCAAACATTTGTCTGTTACACTATGTTCATCATAACCCTTACCTCTTTTTAGCATTTTTGGATAAATAATATTATTTCCCTCTTAACTATTTTTGTGAATACAATAATATATATGTATCTATCAGCTAAAATAATATGCGACAACTAAACTCCGTACTTACCAATATCGTCTGTTTTGCCTATAAAAAGGTCACTTTGCTTGCCATGTGAAGACTATGGCCATCTAAATAGCTTGTGGCTAGCTCTAAGCTCGCTTCTATTGGCTTGGTTTGTAACAAGTCGAGCATAAGCCAAGGCTGACAAGATTGTTGGCTCGCTTAAATCAACCCTAACTTTTAAAATTTTATTGCCCACTTAAAATGACATTTAGTCTTCTAAGCTCAGCTCTCCATCACTATTCGGTCCACTTTACATCAAGACCTGTTCTTTCTTTTTACTCTTAACAATCTAGTTGAGCCAAACCGAGCAAATACACTTTTTTAAAACCGAGCTGACTTAGAGCTCAAGTTTTTTCAGCTCTGTTTGGCTCAGCTCCGACTTGAGAATGGGATCGCCCTGTTCGACTCACGAATTTATGATTTACCATTTCCCCCGGTTTTGGTTGCTAATTTTCACTATATTATTCTACTTTAGTAGTTATGTTTTTAGGGATGTTTGAACATGACACAAATTTATGAATGTTTGGGTAAAATCATGATCATAATACCTAGTACAAATTATAGAAGTTGAAGAGGTAGGTCCCAGCAGAGCCCAGTTGGACCCGCAAGACTCACCTTGAAAAGCGACGTCTGCGCAGTTGAACCCGCAAGACTCCTTAACGGACGTCTGCGCGGTTGAACCCGCAAGACTTAACTTAAAGGGACGTCTGCGCAGAGACCAACTGAATCCGCAGGACCCACCATGCTCAGATACGTGACGTCCTTACGCGCAGTACGCAAGTTGTTCCCGCAGGAAACGCCTCCCAATGGTCGACGTACTCCGCCTGTTCCCGCAGTAGCGGATACTAGCCATCAGGGAAGGCTACCCGCGCAGCAAGGCTACACGCACAAGGCACTTAGCTCTCATAATAATTCAGTAATGTCACCTGAAGAAGGAATGAGCAAAGCCAGGAATACTCCCGCACAAATCCGGGAAAACTCCCGCCCAAATGAGCCAGTCCGTACGATACTGGAGGATCTTTTGTACTGTACCTGACGAGGTATGGACAAAAGATCTGACCAAAGATACGACAGCTCACTGACAACAGTATGACGAGCAGCACGCTCTTGTACTGTATGTCACTATTAGCCGCTGCCTACTCACCAACCTGTCGGAGGACGTGCATAGCCTGCAGTTGGTGGAACAGGAATAGTACACAGCCGGCCTGGTCACTATCAGTCGCTGCCTACCCACCAACCACAAGCATGGCATGTGCGTAGCCCACAGTTGGCAGAACAGGAACACTATTCAGCCGGCTGTACCTGCTTGGAAACCTACCTTCGGCTATAAATACTCCAACACCTTGGAATGGTATAATATATCTCATCTTATCTCATATCTCATATCTTGATATATTACCTGATATCTGCTCTAGTCACTCTTAATATACACTTATATTCAAGAGCAATCTAGTCTGATTCTCACGCCGGAGGGTGGTCACAAGGAGGTACCCCCCCCCTTCTCAGTGACGAGCTCACGGTGTCTGTTTTGCAGGTTATCAGAAGAACCATCTTTGCCGGATCTAACCCCTCGTGGGAAACATCTATTTTACCCCCAGATTATCCGTAATCTGCCCGGGGTCGGTTAGTGTTTCTTCATTGGCGCCATCCGTGCATAAAAGCTAGAACTACTTCTTTTTCAGTTTTTCCAAACTTCTGGAAAGATGGTTAAGGTTACTCCGTTGCCAAGGCCAACGAGTGACCAAGAAGCCCCGGTAACCACAATCCCAGCTACTGGGGGGAACATCGGCGAGAACACAAAATTTACGAACACTACCCCGGTTACCCAAACCGGGACAAGTGCAGTAAATTTTACGAACACTACCCCGGTTACCCAAGCCGGGGCAAGTGCAGTAAATTTCTCCTGGGATTCACCGATGCCCAGTTGGAGAGACAAAAGACGAGGCTCCCCCGCCAAACACTTGAACAAGTTAAAGCGTGGGCGGAAGCACGTCAGAAGGAATTCCAAGCTGAGTTGGACGAACGCTTACGTTCCATCCAACAGGCTGACGAATTCGGAAGCACTCAACGGCTCAACATGAGCAGTGAGTGCGAGTACTCGGATGAGGATCAGGAGGAATCCGACACCGACGCAAACCCTCGCCATAAGGCGAAAGGGAAGCGTAAGGAAACGGATTTCCAGCCAAGAAGGAATTTCGAGAAAACCTTCAAACCGAAGAACGTGGGGGGAAAACCCACGTGACTTCTCCAAAACTTTTAGACCAACTGCTGCAAATGCGGGAACGTCCAAGTTCGCAAGGGACATTGCGGAAGCAATCGCCCCGAAAAGTGCCAAACAGATGTCCAACATCGGCACTTATGATGGTATATCTGACCCAAACGATCATTGGAACAGATTCATAGCGGGGGCAACCGTCAGCAACTGGACGGAACCCACGTGGTGTATATGTTCCAGATGACGCTGGTTGGAGCAGCCAGAGCGTGGTTCGACCGTCTACCGGTCCACCACATCTACGATTGGGCAGACTTCCAACAGAAGTTTAGCCAACACTTCAGCCAACAAAGAAAATATACCGAGGAGCAATGGACAATCCTCAACTGCATCCGAGAGGAAGATGAGTCTTTACTAGACTTCATCACGCGCTTCAATTCAAAGAAGCTAAGTCTGGGCACTATTAGCGAAGATCTTGTTCGCGCTGCTTTCATCCAGGGCGCGAAAGACCCAGAGCTCATCCGCACCTTAACTGGTAAAGATGGCATGCCGTCCACATGGGATGCCATCATGACAGCAGCTAAACGCTTTGCGGAAACGGAGAAGCAACTGGGTAGAGATCTTCCCCAGAGCACAAACCTCTACACCCATAAAACAAGAGAAGACAACGTCCTTACCGCCCGACTAAACAAAAAGCGGAAGTTAGGCATTTGGCAGTCAAGGGTAAACTTTGACACCTCATCCGACTTGCACCATCGGCTAGGCGGAAAGGATAACGTACAGTCGAACCAGAACTCTAGATGGACGCCACTCACCAAAAGCGTCACTGAGATATTTGCCACTGAGAAGCTCCCATGGCCAAAGGCTCCAATAATCCGACATCGTCACAATGCTGATCGGAGCAAATACTGTGACTTTCACAGGACAAAAGGCCACAACACTGAAGAATGCACAGACTTGAAGGACATCGTCGAAGCATTTGTCAGAGATGGGACGCTCGCGCACCTCGTGGCATAACGAACGCTGAGCAGGCTGATGCGTGTAGAACCCCGGTTGGGGAAAACACGAATAAAACTGAAGCTTCAATGTTGGAGACTACATACTGTGTAAACAACGAGATTCCGAACCAGGTGCATATCGGCTCGATGGCACTCCCATCCCAACAACATGGAAGGGAGCTCAATTACACAGTTTGCATGTAGATCAATTCCAAACTTGTAAAGGCCCAGAGCCACTTCTAATGGAAATGATTCTCCTTAGAACATTGATGCTGATGGTCTTACATTTATACTTATGAACTTTCCACACTGATATGCCGGTCTTCACCGCATACACAAGTGGGGAAGTAAGTCGTTGCGTGTGGAAGGCGGCAAAACCCGCATAAACACAAAAAACGGCAAACCTTCACGCAGGTCAGTCATAGGTAAAGTTTGGTCATCCCACTAAATGAAAGTGCCGGTCTTATCCGCACAAATCATGATAGAGGAAACTGAACACTAACCTATTGACAACCGCGCGTCGAACGGTTAACGTATTCAAAACACTGATATGCCGGTATTCACCGCATAATCACGTGGAAAGTCGTTGCGTGTGGACGGCGGCAAAACCCGCATAAACACAAAAAACGGCAAACCTTCACGCAGGTCAGTTAAAGGTAAAGTTTGGTCATCCCACTAAATGAAAGTGCCGGTCTTATCCGCACAAATCATGATAGAGGAAACTGAACACTAACCTATTGACAACCGCGCGTCGAACGGTTAACTTATTCAAAACACTTATATGCCGGTATTCACCGCATAATCACGTGGAAAGTCGTTGCGTGTGGACGGCGGCAAAACCCGCATAAACACAAAAAACGGCAAACCTTCACGCAGGTCAGTTATAAGGTAAAGTTTGGTCATCCCACTAAATGAAAGTGCCGGTCTTATCTGCACAAATCATGATAGAGGAAACTGAACACTAACGAATTGACAACCGCGCGTCGAACGGTTAACTTATTCAAAACACTTGGAAAATTGCTAAGTTAAACTAAAGTATGCACGAGCGAATCATATATTGTATATGCGGCAAAACAAGTGCCAAATTAAGCTATAATATGCATGAGCAAGTCATATAACGTTTATAACGCAAGTCATCCAGTGAAAGTAGCGGTCCTACCCGCACAAAGATTTGTATTCCATAATAATTCATTACAAGAATGGCCGGGTAACTACCCGCCTACAAGAATATAAATCTATACAATGTAAACCTATCCTAACAGTGGGAAGGGATCTAAAGGTTCAAGCTTCAGGACCACTCCCTCCAAACCCACTTGTACCCGCACCATCAGTTGGCTGTGGCGGTTCAATGAAGGTCTTAAGAATGGTTAGCCCATCATCAGCAGCAGCAACTTCGTTCACCTTCTCCACCACCGGATGCGGGAAAGCGGCATAGTGGTTCACTGCTTGGTCATATACAGCTTCAGTATCCACATCATATAAAGGGAAGTTGGAAGGCGGGATACCCTTCTGAACGAACCCTAGACCAAGCAGGAAGCCGGCCTTTTCCCCATCCTCATGAGAAGCGTTGAGGGCTGCGCTCATGGCATCGTCATATGATGTGTCCGTGAAGACTCGATGCACAACCTACAAGAAAAAATACAAGTATCAAAACCTTTTCTATGTACAAAGAAAAGCGTAAAGATATTATGAAATTGCGCATACCTGAGACAACGCTTCTCGAAGAAGCCATTCCTTGGCAACCAGAGCCTCCTGGAGGGCAGCTTGAGCTTGGTTACGGGCGCGTTCGGCTTCACTTTTGTTAAAGTTGGCGAGCAACACTTCCTTAGCAGCAGCCTCTTCAACGCCCTTTAGCTTCAGCTCAGTGTGGTCAAGCACGCCCCTCTGGTCCAAGATCTCTTGGAGCTTCTTGGCGTCTTCCATAGCCAAGGCATCATGAGCCTGCTGGAGCCTCTCTAGCTTGGCTTTAAGCTCCTCATTCTCAATGCGTAGAGGCTCAGCAACAGCTTCAGCCTTGGTGGCCCTCTCAGTTGCGTTCCGTGCAGTTTCCTTAGCCAGCCGAAGCTGTTCGTTAACAGCTTGGGTAGCCTTGGAACGGGCCTCGAGACGGGCCTGAACTTCAACTTCAAGGGCCTGGAAGGCCTTCTCCTTCTCCGCAGCAACGGTGGAGAGCCTCCTGTTCTCCTCCCGGACAGCCCGCGCTTGAGCTACTTCTTGGATACGAGCTGCTTTTAACTTGTCGTTTTCACGACAAAGCAGCTCGACGCGCGGCTGAATCCGGGCTAGGAGAATCCGAAGCTCATTTGTCAACCTACCCTCGTGGTAGCTTGACATCGCTTCCCCCAGCGCCCCCCTTGGGGCGGCGTGACGCGCCCATTCGACGCATTCTACAGGCGTCCGAAGGGTTGTTCCTCGGCGGATGTTCCATCGTGGAACATAAACTTTATTGGAATCCGACACTGCAAAAGCAAAAAGCAGTTAGGAAAAGATGATACAAAAATATATATATATAAAATAAAGGCCAAAATAACCCTACGCACCTGTAGGGTCGACGACAGGCCTGTAGCCGCCAAACCTATCACCCGAACCTAACGGATATCCATCCAAGAGGTCAGGAAAATGGAAAGGAAGCAGAGATTGGCTTGACGCCCCAATCCCGGACATACCTGAAGGACCGGCCGTAGTCGCCGGCGCCGGAGGAGGCATAGCGGAGGCCGCCGCGGTAGAAACCAGCGGAGGTGAACTCACCGGAGGTGAACTCACAACCACGGCCGCGGCTGTGGAAGAATCCACAGAAACACTCACCGCCGGCTCAGTGAAAGAATCAGTGAATATGGCACTGACAGCCGGCGGGAACGTCATCACAGTTGGAACAGTTGGCTCAACCGGGTGAGCAACTGAACCAACTGAAGCAGGCGCAGTCGCTTGGGTCATCGCCTCAGGTAGGTTGACCAAACCTACCGTCATGGGTCTGGAGGTGCTCCTCCCCGCTCCGCCCTGGAATGCGGTAGCATCCACGCCTGCACGAAGACAAGATATATAAGTATAATGGCGGAAAGCTATGCAGTTAAAGTAAAGGAAGATTATACTTACGGGTTGTCTTGAGCCTAAAGGTTCTGACAGGCGGGGACGAACCCGATGGAGCCGGCCTCTTCACGCCGCTCACCGTCGTCACACTGGGCTGCCCGGAGGTGACAGCCGTCTCAACCTCCGGAACAGTGGTCTCACTACCACCAGGGTTCCCCGCCGACTCCTCGCTCTGGGTTTCCGAGTCAGACCGGACAACCGGATCGGCAGTGGAGGCAACCTTCGCCTTGCCCTTCGCGCCAGTAGCTTTCTTTTTCCGCACCAATAAAGGACCATTTGCGGATTCCTCAGAAGATGACAAGATTAGAGGAATTCCCGCAGAGGTTTGAGCATTGAGAGGGCGAGGGTCAAAAAGTTCTTTACCTGGCCGCCTGGCGCTCAGGATCTCGTGGCCTGGCGGGTAGACCTCCACGAACCGATCCACCGTTTGCTCAAGGATGGGCAACTCGTTCTCATCTAGAGCACGAGTACCCATCCGAGCGGGACCATCACTCTCCCGCGGCTGCAGGAGAGACTGCAAGTCGTTTCCCTCTGCAAACAAAAAGAAAAAACGGTTAGAACAAAAACCCTAAATTAACGGATAATATGAGGCATACCGTAAGGGACAGAGTTCAAACCGTATTCAAGGACGATGGGAATCTGGGACGCCTCCTTCCACACCCGGCTCATCCCGAGCATCACCATCCCGGACTCCGCAAAGCGGTAAACCGGAGACTGGATCCGGGAGACCTTGAAGAACCATTCCGCCTCCTGGTAGTTGGAGGCGTGAAGGGCGGGGAGTGCTCTCCCATTCTTAAACGTCATCGCAAGGGGGACGACGCGAGCGGAGATATAGAAAAACTCCCGCTTCCACGACCGAAGACTGCGCTCGGTAGCGCAGATCTTCAAACCCTTGATCCGATTGACCAAGGTATACCACCCCTGGATGCACCTCCAAGAATAGAAGGTTATCAGGCGGTCAACATGGGGCTCCACGCCCAGAATGAGGCACACCCACTCAAAGTGGCGGATCTTGGCGATCGCCATCGGGTGTACCTCCGTCAGATACACACCGTGCCTCTCCAAGACACGGTATACAAACTTCGGTAATGGGAACCTGAGATTCCCATAAACGAAGAATGCAGCATACACCCCTATTTTTCCCTTGGGGGCATCGTACACCGTCTGGTGTGGCTCCGTAAACTCAGGCTCGAACGGCTCGAGCATGAAATTCCGGACGATGTACTGAAAAAGCTCGGTAGGAAGAGCACACTGGCATTCGTCAGCAGTGCTCTTATCGTCTTTATCAGACGTAGACGTCGGGATCTCGACGTGCACGTCAGATTCCTCGGCGGCAGCCTCAAAATCGTGAGTAGAAGACATGTTTTGGATGTAAAGAAGTGATTTTAGGAGAATGCTCGATAGAAAGTTTGAGTATTCGCCGGAAATCGCTTAGAAGAGGAAGAGTGAAGGTGTGGATTAAGATGCACCCTCTCCCCCTTTATATACTCATCGCAATTAATGCGATGAATTTAATGCGGAAGAGAGAGAAATCGCAGGTGCAATGAAACTATGACACGTGGCAAAGAGCAAGCTGGCAACAGCTGTTGAAAGAACGCGTGCCATAAATTTCGAGGCCACGCGCCCGAAAACTCGCGCCCACGCGCCCGGAAAAGCGTCTGGAATGACCATATACTGTCACGTCGCCATAACTTCTTGCACGTCGTGGAGCTGTCAGAAGAAACCGTCAGACCACGCTGACGTCCCTTCAACAGGTCAGACTATTCTTATCCTTTCACCAACTCTTCGAATTTCAAAAACGAAATTCAAAAAAAAAATTCAAAAAGATTCAAAAGTAAGCGGGATTATACCCCTTACCTTGGCAACCAAGTAACTATAAGACAGGTGCGAGTACAGTGTTAAGGCAAAACCCTTCACATACTTAGCACCTGCAGGGAATTGAAGCCAAGAATACCTCGGCAACCAAGTAACTATAAGACGGGTGCGGGTACAGTGTCAAGGCAAAACCCTTCACATACTTAGCACCCGCAGGGAATTGAAGCCAGGAATACCTTGGAAGTAAAGTAACTATAAGACGAGTGCGGGTACAGTGTCAAAGCAAAACCATTCACATACCTAGCACTCCGCAGGGAATTGAAACCAAGAAGGATCTTCTGGGCCATGCTTGGGGAAACGGGAATGACATCCCCGCATAGCGGGAACGTCGAGAACTAGATTGTTTGAAGCTCCAAGATGGAATTGGTTGTTTAACATAATTGATCACTATGTTCAAAACTACCAAAACCTCATGGAGAATCTACACAAGAGGTACTCAACGCTCCTGACTTGCGAGGAGGTTACAGACCTACCCGCATCATACCCAAAGATCAAGCAGAACAGTGGGAAATTCTGCACGTGACATTAGGACTTCCGCGGGAAGAATCCCCATGGAAAACCTTAAAACTAAACCCTTTTCAAAACCCCTTGCTTAAGTCCAAAAGTTCACCTCACTTATTAGCAATTCATGAGAAGAACATTGGACTGGGGGGACTTGAAGAGGTAGGTCCCAGCAGAGCCCAGCTGGACCCGCAAGACTCCTTAACGGACGTCTGCGCAGTTGAACCCGCAAGACTCCTTAACGGACGTCTGCGCGGTTGAACCCGCAAGACTTAACTTAAAGGGACGTCTGCGCAGAGACCAACTGAATCCGCAGGACCCACCATGCTCAGAGACGTGACGTCCTTACGCGCAGTACGCAAGCTGTTCCCGCAGGAAACGCCTCCCAATGGTCGACGTACTCCGCCTGTTCCCGCAGTAGCGGATACTAGCCATCAGGGAAGGCTACCCGCGCAGCAAGGCTACACGCACAAGGCACTTAGCTCTCATAATAATTCAGTAATGTCACCTGAAGAAGGAATGAGCAAAGCCGGGAATACTCCTGCACAAAGCCGGGAAAACTCCCGCCCAAATGAGCCAGTCCGTACGATACTGGAGGATCTTTTGTACTGTACCTGACGAGGTATGGACAAAAGATCTGACCAAAGATACGACAGCTCACTGACAACAGTATGACGAGCAGCACGCTCTTGTACTGTATCTTACTATTAGCCGCTGCCTACTCACCAACCTGTCGGAGGACGTGCATAGCCTGCAGTTGGTGGAACAGGAATAGTACACAGCCGGCCTGGTCACTATCAGCCGCTGCCTACCCATCAACCACAAGCATGGCATGTGCGTAGCCCACAGTTGGCAGAACAGGAACACTATTCAGCCGGCTGTACCTGCTTGGAAACCTACCTTCGACTATAAATACTCCAACACCTTGGAATGGTATAATATATCTCATCTTATCTCATATCTCATATCTTGATATATTACCTGATATCTGCTCTAGTCACTCTTAATATACACTTATATTCAAGAGCAATCTAGTCTGATTCTCGGTCACAAGGAGGTACCCCCCCCCTTCTCAGTGACGAGCTCACGGTGTCTGTTTTGCAGGTTATCAGAAGAACCATCTTTGCCGGATCTAACCCCTCGTGGGAAACATCTATTTTACCCCCAGATTATCCGTAATCTGCCCGGGGTCGATTAGCGTTTCTTCAGAAGTTATTGTCGGTCATGAAAAAAAATACCATAAAAAGATTTAATGTTTTTGTTGTCATATATTATTACAGCTTAGTGTCTCGAAGAACCGAGTAATGACGAGTTGTGTGAAACCAATAGTACACGACAAAGGTAGCCCACTTGTTCTCCTTCGTGGGTTTGACAGGTATGCATCTTCTTGTTTTGATCCATAAAATAGCAGTATGTTTAGTCATACATCATTGGGCTTGTAAATCTTATATAGGGTGTTTTAAGTTACTAAAATACCCTCCAATATTGACAAAATGTAAAAATTTTTGGACCAAAATCGGTGTATTGAACAAAAGTTGAATTCACAAGTTATATCAGCACTTGGTCTGTTTAACTCATTTATTTTTGTAAATTTTAAAAAATTATTTTTTAAGTTTGATTGGTGTTTGGTGTTAATATTTTGAAATTGAAAATTCAAAATTAATGAGTAACATACTCTTATGGCTTACATGCAATTATTTTACTTGTATTTATATTTTTTATTGCAAATTTGTAAATCTAGAGCATTAATATGCAATTATAAATAAATAAATAAATTTTTAGGTTTAACAAGTTGTGTTTGTGTCAACTCGTGTCGTTTTCGGGTGCATGTGTGTGACACTATTTTATCAATTTAAGGCTTATGTTAGGTTCAACTGGCTGACGCAACAAAATAACCCATTTAACACCCCTAACATTAATTTCAAAGAGAGACAAAAATGGAATTGTTATGATCTTCTTTGAACTCCATTGGGCTTAAAAATCTTTCATGGGGAGTGTTAAGTTACTTAAATACCCTCCAATATTGTCAACATTGAAAAAAAATTTGGGATCAAAATAAATGATCAAACAAAAGTAGACAAAAAAGTTGTATTAGCACGTTTTTGAAGTCATAACTCAACTTGATTGGATATTTTTTTTGTCAAAATGTAAAAAAAAAAAATGTGCAACATGTTTTATAACTTAAACATGTAATAATCAGGGGCGGACCCACATAGTGTGGATCGGGGTCTCGGGACACCAATGTTTTTTAAAAATTTATTAGAAGCGGTATATTAAATTTTTTGAGGACCCCATAAGATTTAATACTTGGAACCCATACTATTAATGTTGATGTGGTCTGGTGGAAAGTCCCTTGTTTTATCTTTGAAAGGTCATGGGTTCAAGTCTTACAAGGCTCAGTTTTTGGTTTTTTGTGTTAATTTTTAGTGTTAATCAATCATTTGATTGCTAATGTTGCAATGATAACTTTGGAAACATTCAAACACCTCTAAAATACATATCATTGTTTTCAACTTTATGCATGGTTTTCTTTAGAAACATTCAAACACTTTAAAATATCAGTTTTATTTTTCACTAGTTTAAGTTAATGGTTTTCAACACATGCTTATGAAAGGTGGATCTAGGTTCTATCTCAAAAATGTTTAAGAAAGGGAAAACATTTATGTGTCAACCCGACCCATTTTGACCCGTTCAGGTAGTGATGATTGAAAAGAAAGTTTTATTATGATATTGTTTTTTATTATGTTCTTCGCCTCGACCCGACCTGAACAACGACCGACCCGAAAAATTTGAACACCGAAAATATGGGACCCCATTGGCAAAAAATCCTGGGTCCGCCACTGGTAATAATTATGGAAATGCTATTGTCTTCTTTTAACATTATTGGGCTGAAAAATCTTTTAATGAGAGTACTAAGTTACTAAAATACCCTCCAATATAGACAAAAGAAAAACTTTTTGTACAAGTAAAAAAAATCATTAATAGATTATTAAACAAATAAAAAAAAAAAGAGAAGTTGTATACTTGTATTAGCACGTGGTGTAAATTTCTAATACCACAGGGACCTCATACAGAATTCACGGTTTGGATCTTGTTTGATCTAAATAAGTTCGGGTTGAACTCACAAACGCATTTACTAATCAAACCGGGTATTGGGTATTTGTATAGTAGTTTTGAAAATTAAAGAAATGTGCAACATTTTTTTATATAGTTTACATATAATTAACATTTTATAGGCAATTTTCTGTTTATAATTTTAGAACATTAATTTGTAAAAAGTAAAATACAAATTTCAGGTTAACACATGTCGTGGTTATGTCAACCTGTGAAAACTCGTGTTATAATCAGGTTTATGCGTGCTTCAAATTCAAACCGTCAACTTCCAGATGTAGCCCATTTAACACCCCTGATAAAGAAAATGAAGATATTACACCTTCACCCGCAATAAAAAAAATGTTATTTAAACTGCATAAACGGTTTATTTTCCGGGTTCAGTTTCTGCATTTATTTACATCTTATTCTTCAGTTCGTGTTTAGAATGGCGATACACGCTTCCATTGCTTGAGCAAGCCGGTTTTGAGGCATGGGCCATTGACATTCTAGGATGGGGCTTCTCCAACTTAGGTAGCCTTTTTTATTATTTTCCAAGTTTTATATATTATACATGGATGTGACATTGTATATATTATTTTGAACTTGTTTACTTGTGAACAAGTCGCTTTGGGTTGTGGTTTATCTTTAACGGGATAATTCGTATAAAGGAAACCACATAACGGGTTGGTTTGTAAAATAAAAGAAAACATAACTATCATAATTATTGTATAGTTATGCTAATAACAACCCGTTTCATCCTGACCTGTTACCCAACCTGCTCATTTACGACCTCTAATTAGAAGCAGTTTAAACTTAAACTTGTGTGTTTTCATGTTCTTTGTCGTTTTCTTCTTGTGTCTTTTGCCTCTATCAGAAACACTTCCACTTTGTAACGTGAAGTCCAAGCGCGATCACCTCTACCAAGTAAATATCATTTTCGCATTTGTTTAACATTTACCTTTTTATTAAACATCATTTTAATGTTTTTCAAACAAATCTAACTTCTTGTTAATGATTAGTTTTGGAAGTCCTACATTAACAGGCCTATGTTACTAGTTGGCCCGAGTCTTGGAGCTTCGGCTGCGGTTGACTTTGCAATCAACCATCCTGAAGCTGTAAGTGTTTGACAAGTAACCAGTTTGACTCTAGAAAAGTCAAAATGCGAATTTTATTTTTATTTTTTTAATTTATTGTTGTTTTTTAGGTTGACAAGTTGATATTGATTAATGCAAGTGTGTATGCGGAAGGCACCGGAAATCTCTCTAAGTTACCAAGAAGTGTAGACTTTGCTAGGGTGAGTACTGTATAAGTGTATAGAATAATGAAAACCCCGTAAGACACTATGTATTATTACTAAACTATATATGTCAATTAATCTAGTAAGTTTTACCACAAAGTTCTTTTTAACAAGTTTTGTACATTTTCGGCAGGTTTCACTACTAAAATCCCTCCCGTTGCGCTTTTATGCTACTAATATGGGATTTACTAATTTACCGTTCACGACATGCTTGGAATGGACTTGTGTAAGTTCTAATTTTAATTTGTGCATTTGTTTGAATTACTTTTAATGCAAAATGCGTCTTATTTTCTGTAAAATTGAAGTGTTGATTTTTTGGTTGCGGTTCTAGATCGCGCGATTACATTGTTTGTTGCCGTGGTGGGAAGAAGCAACGGTGGATTTCATGAGAAGCGGGGGATACGATGTTTCTTCTCAAATTGATCAGGTTTTTCTTATAAACATTTGAGTTATAAAGCACGAAAATTGTAGTATCTGACTGATTATGAATCTAATTTAGGGGTGTTCATGGCCTAGTTTTTACTGTATTTAGGTGAAACAGTGAGCCGGACCCTTAATAATGCGCTACGTTTTAGTTTCACAATTTGCGCTTATTGGTCCCAGTTAAAATAACATAAAATACAAACAAAAGTAAATGAGATAATGTTCAAGTAGTTCAAACTTAAAAGAAAGAGTTCATGTATTGTGTTTGTTAAGCAAAGTCCATGACTCCATGTGTATAGTCCAAGTTAAAATAATCAAAGTCCCAAAATTCATGAACTAAACATTTTTTTAATTCAACATGAAACCAAACTGATGAACGGTTTAAGCAGTTTCAATGTTTCACATCAAACCATAATCCCCCATAGAATCTATATTGACTTTGTTGTTTATAATTTTTTTAGCTTATATGTCTATATTCTCTTTATCAGGTTCTCAAGAAAACACTTATAATATACGGAGAAAATGATCAAATAGTTGACAGCAAACTTGCAGTGGTTGGTATTTCAACTCGACTTCAAATCAAATACTTAAATTCACCTAATAACTTTAAGGGGGAAAGTCAACGTACAAATGAAATTAACGTGCTAAACGTAATAATCAAGTAGAGTAATTATGTAATTACATCATAGAGTAATAATTACATAATTTCTCTATGATGTAATTACATAATCACTCTAAATGTATATATAATTACTCTACTTGATTCTCACGTTTAGCACGTTAATTTCATTTGTATTTGATCTAAACCCATAACTTTAACATGCTATTTCTTTGTTACATTTCTTGTAATATGCAGCGATTACATTGTGAGCTACCAAACGCAATCATTCGCCAAATACCAAACTGCGGTCACGTTCCACATGTTGAAAAACCCGATGTTGTAGCTAACTTGATCAAAGACTTTGTGTCACGCAGGATCCACTAGGGTCGTCCTACATTACCCGAGCAAGAAGAAAATATTTTAACAAGCTAAATCCTCTCGTTTGTTTCGTGGTGTCTTGAATGCGAACTCGAGTTCTTTTACGAGCATAAAAATGGCATCATTCTTTAAATAAGCACTAAAGTTATATATGTTTACAGATTGAGAAGTCCATTATATGTTTAAATAAGCACTAAAGTTATATAAGTCCATTATAAGACTTATAGAACAAGTTGTACCTTTTCATTGTTATATGTTTTTTTTTTAAAATAGGCTAACTTATTATACCTCTAATTTTACCCTTTAATCTTCACATATATCAACTAAAAAACAATGTTTTCATGACCGGACCGATTACTAAACCCGACTGCCTATTTAAAACTTTAAGATATATTTGTAAACATAATATGAAACTACTTTATATTTCCTCTTCATCTTTTACTACAAACTAATCCAAAAATTAGCACTCTCTCATACGAATTAACTTGATAAGGGAAAACATGAAATAAACAACTCAAACTTACAAAGAGCATCAATTAAGTTACAAATAAAATTACAAGGCCCATAGGCGGTCAACGATAAGGTCTTGATGAGCCACATATTGTGGCAAACGGTTGTAAGCGGTTTGACCAAGCTATCAAGTCTAAATTCCATCATTTAAGGCTCCGGTTTCACCCAATAAGACTTTCTCGATGTCCTAAATAATTTAGTTTTGAAATTTCAAAAACTTGACAAACCTGCCAAATCTAAAATAGATAAAAGAGTTCTCCGATTCCACCCAATAAGACTTTCTCTGTGCCCTAAATAATTTAGTTATAATTTCAGAAATTTGACAAACCTGCCAAATCTAAAATAGATAAAACATTTCTATTGTAATCATTTTAACATTCAAAAATTCAATAAACACTTTTCTCCGTTAGAGTATGCATAATGGGGCGACAATTTGCTCAAAATAGGGCGATAAGTGAAGAAAACACCGCCCCACCTAGGCGATAGGGAGGGCGGGGCGGGGGGCGACGGGTTTTTATCACCTGTATATGCATGATATATATATATATACATATACATCCTTAAAACAAAATTCTTATATTTGTTGATTGAACACCAAATGTCATAAATCGTCCCATTTTGTAGCCCCTTCGTTACTATTTTATTACTGGCGGTGCATCATTTTATATTAGCCAGTTTTCAGGGACAAAGATTGCGAAAATTTCTTAAAAGGAATCATGAAAAGATTAGTGAGCCCACCCACAAACACTCATTCACAGATGACAGCCTCATTTCAAAAGGCATAAATTCCCCACAAACAAAAAGTAAGTAGATTACAAAAAAAAATATAATGGAATACAGCTGCTGATCGTAATCGATTCCATACTACAGTCTTCATTGTCGATCCACCGCTTAAATTACATCCAGATTCGTAGACAGATCACAACCACTCGTTCAAAGTTCAAACCAACCGTTGTTGTTACATCAACCTTAACCATAACATCAAACCCGCAACCAAGAGCGTCAGTGAGGTCAATGAGTTTAAACACTCGGCTCCACTGTTGTCAGATGTTGGACCGAGTCCCCCAAATGGTGGGCTCAATATGCCCGTACCAGTACCCGTGCCACCAGTACCTGTGCCAGTGCCACCAGTACCGATCCCTGTTCCCGTGCCAGTTCCTGTGCCTGTTCCAGTTCCTGTCCCGGTACCGGGTGGTGATGAGGTGGTTGGGGTTGTAGAGCTGAAAAAACAAAAAAGAATCACAAGAAAATATTAGAAAAGAATGTTTCTAAAAGTAGAAAGTAGCAACAAGGTTTTAAAAGACCACTAAAGTATATATATCTAGTTTTGTTTGGATGATAGTTTTGTTTACTAAACAAATAGACACAAATTTACCTGTTAATTTCCGTGTCTAAATAGGTAAAATACGAATTTAACTACCTGGTTAGATTTTTATAATTATCCTAAACAGGTTGTCAAATATGTGTTTCTAAACAAACAGCTCTTATCGTGTTTTATCGTGTATATCAGGTAATAACAGATTTGTGTATGGGATACAGGTACACGATAAGTTTTCGTGTCGTCTACGGTATACACGATATGTCAGCCCTGAAAGTGAGCTGTATTAGTTACTATTTTATCATGGTATTATGTTTAATAATGCTGGTGGGGCCCATTTGACCAGATAGTCAAAGATGGATTTCCGTTCATGCCCATTGATTTATTTATATTTGCACTTAAAAAATAAAAACACTATAGCAACTGAAAGCACAAAGTGACCTAACATGACCTTTGCTTGATATATTATCAAATAATAGGAACAAACAAACAAACATAACATATGGGATATCATGATCTTGATTTCTTGACAGCTCACATGTGTACTGAATAATTTTTGTACCTAATCTTTAAATGTTAGATCTAATTTTACAAGCATAGTACAACTTTAAATGCATAATGACAAAATGTATTAACAACATTTCTGAAACTTTTGAGTGAAGTGAGAAGAGACAGTGAGAGGCCCATTACAACTTACAAGCACTAATCTAAAAAAGCAAAAAAATGTTTCAGAGCTGAAAGTACTAGATACAGAGAGTGGCTTGTACATTATGCATAAAAAGAAGTAAAAACGTATAAATTGATCTGGATTTTGAAATTTTTGGTCTGGAAAAATGGGTTTCCTCAGAAACATCATTTTTGAAATCTTTAGATCAATCAAAAAGTAAACTTTCTTTAGATTTCCAACTTTTTTAGTTCAAAAAATAAATTTTTAGCATACAAAAACAGCTAAAAATTGGATCTTTTTGCTTCAAGAGGCATATACACATAACTTTTAACACCAAAAAAGATGAGAAAACAAACAAAAACTAATTTTAACAAGTAAAAACTACTAAAGGTTGAACCTTTTTGCATCAAGAAACATACCCACATAGCTTTAACACAACCATGATGAGAAAACAAACAAAAACCAATTTTAACAAGCAAAAAACTACTAAAAATTGAATCTTTTTGCATCAAGAAACATACCCACATAGCTTTAACACCAACCATGATGAGAAAACAAATTTTAACAAGCAAAGACAACTAAAAAATGAATCTTTATGCATCAAGAAACACACCCACAAGAAAAAAAACAAGATCAGTTATAAAGATGCTAAATTTATAAACTTGGTAGTTAAAAGTAAAAAAAAAACTCACCTTGGGCTACTAGCATAACAAGCAGAAGTGGCACCTGCAACTCTCAAAAAAAAAAAAATTCAGCAATGAACAACATTTACTGCACAAGGTACTAGTTCCAAGTTCTAACACATTTGGTGTGGTTGTTGGTGTACAACTTTTAATGCAATTGGTACAACCCACTAAAGCAGTGATAATAATAATAATAATAATAATAATAATTAAGAAAATGGAATACCCGGAGGGGCTGTTTGGCTAACAGCAGCTGTGCCTGAAAACTCACAAGTACCAGGACCTTGACCCTTCCTTTGATAATAACTGTTAACAGCATAATTACAGTGGTCTTTAACAGTATTAGGGTTAAAACAAGCAGCATTTTGAAGGATTTGAGCACAGTCAGCACCATTTCCACAAGCATAGTCTATGTTCTTTTGAAGAACTGAGTCACTTAATGCAGAGTTGCATAGACAATATGCTGCACCTGTTGATAACACATAATAAAAGTTGTTATGTTTATTGGTTTAGAGTTAAATGAGTTGAATATAAGATGAAATATATTCTTACTTGAGTAGTTAACCATGGCTAGAAAGACTGCCATGGGGAGTAGAAGTAAAGAGAGAGGTGCCATGGTTTGGTTGTGGTCAGATGGGTTAGATGGGTGGTTTGATTATGATGGGTTGTGTTGTAGTGTTAAAAGGTGTTTGGTTTGGTGTGTACTGCAAGAGTAGAGAGAGAGAGAGTTAGAAGTGATCAGTGGTGTTTGGTTTTCTATATAGGATGGGTCGGTGGTGTTATAATAATAATAATAATAATAATAATAATAATAATAATATAATATCCACTTTTTTCAAGACAACGGATATATTTGCACTAACTTAATAATAATAATAATAATATAATATCCACTTTTTTCAAGACAACGGATATATTTGCAGTAACTTCTGAATAACCCATGGATATTCACGCATTATTTTTCATTTATACAGTTTGTATAGGGTTATACGGACCGTGTAAAATCAGAGTTGTTGAACAACTATACAACTTGTATAGGACCTGAAAAAGCTTGTTTTTATGTGTTTCCTTCGTACACTTGTTAGTCTTGCGTAGCCTATATAATCCGTATAGATATGTACAGTCATCATGAGGGTGGTGTATGAAGATTACATCAAAAAACAAAAACCCTAATGTAACTTTAGGAAATTTAGTAAGTTAAATGAAGATTTAAGTATTTAATGAAACTCTTATATGGGGTATTAAAAATAACTCTTGAGTAGAGTTTTATTTATGTTAGTTATTGAGTTTTTTTTTTATATTTATGTCTCAAGTTAAGTGAGACCCTTCATCTATCGGTGTTTCTAGTATAAATTAATGAAATGCTTATGTGCGTTGAGAAAAAGAAGAGAAGTCTTGGAACTAAAAATATAATAACAGAAAATAAACCTTAGTATAGTTTTTTTCTTAAAAAATATTAGAGAGGGGTACTCTTTAAACTTCATCTTCATATTTTCAAGTTCTAAAACATTAAACTATCTAGTATAACCTCGGGCACACGACCTTCCCTAGCAATACCCACTGCTTCGGCTGTTGTATCCTAGAAGACTGGTGAGATTTTTAGTAAATACCCAAAATCTGTTTTAAGGGACCTGTGTTTAACACGAATCCTCAGTCACAACCGTCAACAATAGTTTGTTCGTTCCTGTAGCAAGTGATCATACAAGAAGATACATTTCAAGTACTCATTAAATATTACATAAAAGATTGTTCAAAAATACGAGATTCAAGGAGCTTAGTCGAAGACCAGAAGAGAACACAAAACGAAACTATTACATGAATAGTAACAATAGTAAAGTAAGTAAACTTCATATTGATGCTTACTTGTAAATTGATTTAATTATATGAATCCCAAAATCTCCCAATTCTTCCACTTGTTTTTAGTGTTCCACATCATGTAATGTGTATGGAGATGCTGTCCATTTTTGTTTCACATGCTACCTTAAATTTCAAACTCATTATTTTATTTATATTGTGCTTCTTTTGGCCATATTAGGCTAATAATATAATATAAAATAATGTTTATATTTATATACTTAGGAGGGAGGAGTGGTGGATGTGATAAAATTTCTCATCATACACCTCACCCAATTAAATGGTGTCACATCATCAACCTCAAATCTATCATATGTGATGGTTTTTACTAGGGGTGATGGTGTGATGTGATGGAATTTTTTTTAATAAAATATAAATAAAAATAAAACAATATTGCATTAAATAAAAAATAAAACAAGAATACATTAAATAAAAACAACTAAATTAAAAAAACTGATAAAAAAAAACCTACGGCCCTTCCCAACCCCACTTGTCGCATATATCGCGTTTGCGTTGAATTAGGATCGATTTAAGGGGTTCCTCAAGATGATGTGCGGTTGTAGGATGAAAGTTAGATCAGCGTTTTTTTTTTGTTTTCATTCAAATGGTTGATGTACGTCTCCTCACGTTTCATTTTTAAAATATGAGCATGTTTCTTTCGCTCCTTCGTCTCGACCATTTCTGCCATCTTAGCCGACTTGTATTCGATGAAGTTTTCGGCCACCGCTTCCTTTCCAAGTCTTGACGGTTCCCCACTTTTCTTGCGATTCGGGCGTGTGGGTGTGGGTATGTCTTCGTCGGGATTGTCTTCGGGTTCCTCGTTCAAGTTCATGTTCGGCATGTTGCATGACAAGCCGCCGGTAGACGTTGTGTAGTCCCTGGACTCGAAAGTTTTTGATCTTTTTGAACAAGATCCTTTTTTTCTTGGAGCTGTTGGTCGGTTCAAATCGACCAACGGAATCGGTTCCCACTTCGCGTGACGTCTCGCAATCTCCCACGCTTCCAAGTGTTACATTTGTAAACTCGGACATATTCGCGCAAAGCGTTCTTTATGATAGTTGTCTCGCTCGATCCGCTTTGTGGAGTTTGGGACTACAAAACATTTAGAAAAAATATATATATCAAATTGTAAAAATAAAGTACTAGATTATAAAATAAATAAACTAAAATAGTTACCTCCTGGAAGTAACAAGCATTAAATTTTGACATTTTTCGATTCAAATCTCCCCACTTGCCAATCATTTGATCCTTGTTTCGTTCGGTTGCGCCGGGAAGTTGCGAAAAATGCTCTTTAATACGTTTCCATAACGCTTCTTTTCTTTGTTGGTTGGAGTGTTTTTTTGATTCGGAGCAATGCAAATAAGCCTTGGTAAAGGCGACTTCCTCATCGGCCAACCAACGCCGATTACCTCTTTGATGCGGCTCCTCATCCGCAGATTCATCTTCATCTAAAGTTTGCACTTCGTGACGAAAAGCACTTGCAAATTGATGTATAACCTCGTTATCGTCTAGAGGATCGACGGACATTTGAGACGATTGAGATTCAAACATTTGAAAAGCATTATTTGGATAATTTTGGGTAGAAAAAGGTGGAATAAAATGTTGGTTTTGATACGATTGGTTTTGGGACGGTTGATAATAACGTTGTTGTTGGGAAGGCTGTTGATGGTTTTGGGACGGTTGAAAAGGTTATGGATAATAAGGTTGTTGTTGGGTAGGTTGGTTTGTGTCGGGTTCGTTTTGTAAGCGAAATCTCGTCGGTCCGCCTAGATTTTGTCGAACCTTTGGTCGGGTTTGGGTTTTCTTTGAACCCGACCTACGTTTCTTAGAACCCTCCATTTGATATGTTAAAAATGGTGTGTGTAGTAGAAGATTTTGAGTTGGATTTATGTATGTTTTGAAGATATATTGTAGTTATTTATATAGGTAAAATATGTTTTTTTTTAATTTCCCAACGGTCCTCCCTCCTCATCCAATGGTCATCCCCAACGGCTCAATTCCTTGGTTTTCACCCCATCACACGCGTGATGGCCATCACGCAATGTTCCTCCCTCAAGCTTGACAAGGGGGTATTTGGGTTCGAGTCAAAATGTTTTGGATCAAAATAGGTTTGGATAAAATTATTTGTCAATTATTAATACATTTATAATCATATGAAAAATCTCTTCACATACAAATATCGATCATGTTAAAACCTAGCAACCCCCGTAGCCGCACACTCTTAATTGCTAGTATAATTTTATAACGGATAATTTAGAGAAGATCATAAGGTCTAAAGTGTGACATTTTTGTCGGGGTTCATAATTAAAAAAGATTAAAAGTGTGACATGATGTCCAACCAATACATTTCATGCCGATCCTTTTAGGCCAAGTGTAGTGGGCTATAACTTGGGGCGAGAAGGGGCGACAAATGACGCAAACACCGCCCCGAGGGCGATATTTGGGCGATTAGGGGCGGGAGCGGGGTTAGTTTGTCGCCGGAAGAGATGGAGATTATTATTATATTATATATTATTATTATATTACTTATTATATTACTATTGTATATATATATATATGTATATGTATATATGTTGTGTGTGTATATATGTATATGTATATATGTTGTGTGTGTATATATATATGTATTTGTATATGTATATTATTTGTGTGTGATATATATATATATATATATATGTATATGTATATGTATATATGTTGTGTGTGTATATATGTATATGCAAAATGAATCCTAGAAACAACCCGAACCAACCGAACCACCTATTCCTTCATTTCGGTCAACACCATGGTTTGCAAAACCAACCGAACGTGAACATACAATGGAACCCGATGAACCTAAACCAACCGAGCTAACTGTTTCAATTTCCCGACCCGAACCTAAACATGTACGCCAACCGAGCTATATGTTTTTTTATATTTTTAGTTATTTATTTATTTTAGTTATTTTTTTTTGGTATTTCTTTTTAATTTTAATGCATTTTTATTTAATTATTTAAATAAATTGTTTTTTATTTGATTAGTTTAATTATAAAAAGAAAATATTAAAAAAAGATACTGTAGGCCCAACTTGTAGCCCCTACACCATTACACCTCAAAAACAAATTCGCCCCTTTTGCTGACTGGGCGTCACGTATCACAATTCAACCCCAATTGTAGCCCCTCCACTACACATAGCCTTAGTTTCATTTGATTTTAACCTTTTCTTTTTGTTGTTAGAAATAGAAAGGTGATGGGTTGAAATGGAAAGTTTATATTATAAAAAAGGAAGAAAGTGAAGCAAACATTAAAGATTGACGTATATTATTTAAAATTCTTTAATTTATTTTTTAATAATTAACATACCCTCTAGTAATACTCCTAAAATCCATACAAATGTTTACTATAATATATGAGACTCAAACTATAAACATATTTGTTTTGAAGTTTTGAACAAATGTGAAATAAATATATAATGTCAGGCGTAAAAAATCACCATCGTCGTCTTACTCAGTAAATTTTATCAATAGCAAATCCATAATAGGGTCTGGTAAGATGTAAACAATTTTACCTCTACCCTGTATGAATATAGAGACTGTTTTCAGTGAGACCCCCGGCTCGATAGTAGTTTTGTATTAAGCTGATAAGACACATAATACTCAACCATCGAGAACCCGGCCGATCGATGTATGCACTCTTGTCTTTCGGCTATCAACACCACTACATGATGTCTGATTAACCTTTCGTCACTTTTAACGTTATTTTCACGAAATTAATTAAATAACGTCAAAGTTAATGCAATTTCACTTTTGCCTACCTGATGACCCACACATATATACATTATATGCACTCACTGTGACACCACAAACCAGGCATAAAAAATAAATGAAATTAAATATTAAAATAGACGAACGTTCTAGATTTATCAACATTATGGAGTTGGGTTTGATAAGTGGACAGATAATATATGAATGGTTTTAAGTATATTATATTTAGGTTACACCAAATATTATACTGATTTGTACCATGATACATTTTCATTTGACTACTTGGTTTTTTTAAGAGCTTACCACATATTTAATGTCAATGTGACATGTCAATAAAAATATAAGAGAATGTGTTATCACTAATCATTGTCACCTTCTTTGATTTTGATTTTGTTCAAAAGTCACGCCTAGTTTCCTGAACAGGGTTGCATTTACAACATACTTAATAAAGCCAAACAAGCTAAAATAAAAATCTTATAATACAAAAAAACGTAGTAATAAAACTTGTCTAAATAAAAGATTGTCATTGTGTTCGAAAATAGATTGTCGGGACTTCATCTTCAACGTGAGAAACCGACTAAAACTTGATCTTCAATAGGAATGATTGCATATCCACCTCTTCGATGTGATTGTTGTCCATCATTATTTTGTTCGAAAAATATCCGCCATCAAGTTATAAAAATTGTGTTAGAGTAAACTGTGGTTTTCGTCCATTTGGTTTGTCAAAATCTACGGTTTTAGCCAAATAGTTTCAAATTTGCGATTTTCGTCCTTGATGTTCCATTTCACTTGCTATTAAACCCAAATTCATTAACCATGTTAAGTCTGGTCGTTAGACTCATCAGCGTGTCATTCATGTGAGGGACATATTTGTCCTTTTTCTTCCCAAATAGACCCAGTCCTAATTTGCAAACCCCCTTATGTGAGGGGCTGGGGTGTATTTGTGTGTGTGTGGGGGGGGGGAGTCATGTTGATGAGTTTAATGACTAGACATAACTGGGTTAATGAATTCGAGTTTAATTGCAAGTGAAATGAAACCACATTGATGAAAATTGCAAATTTGAAACTATTAGACTAAAACCGCAGATTCGAGCAAACCACAGAAACGAAAACCGCACTTCACTATTGTGTTGATTATTAAGCTATTTGTTTTAATTGCATTCACTTTTAATTGTGTTTATCAGTTGCTTGAATATGCTATTAATTTAATGCTTTTGATCATGCACTTATAGATTGAGAAATACAATGTGTATTTAATATGTTTTAATGTCTATTAATGCTTATCAGGACAGGTTGTTGTGTTAATTACATTTATTGTTTCATTTGAGGCATGAGCATGAACAAAATCAATTGTTTGAGCTTCAGAGTCGTCATGAACATGCAAACCAATTAATTACATTTTATAATGATATAAATAGTAAATAAATTACACATTATTGTTTTTTTAAGCTCAGCCCCTCTAGACCGATTGCCAGCCCGACCTGACTAACCCGTAAAACCCAAGCTGACTAAGTCCACAAGTTTTTAATATGATAACCCAAACTTGTAATACAATATCAAATTCATACCGACCGAAGTCTCATGGTGTCACCGCAGCTACATATGTTTTCCTTTCACTCAACATATACAGGTCCCCTACCATAGAATATATTTTTTAACAATTAAAAGAATATAATGTTAATTACATTTTAGAATTGCCAAGAGGAATAAATGAACTATATTAAAAATTAAAAATTCAAAAGTAGGAATGATAAAAGTTGGAAGTATTCTCCAAAATATGCCATTTTTTATGAGGTGGCTTTTGCATTACTTTAGCTACAAAAGAAGTGTGTGTTCATTGAAGAATTGAAAATAATGGCATTTTCTAGACTTTGGAATCTTATAAGGCCAACACTAATTTGTATATGTCTTTAAACTTCTAAGAATTTTAATACACAATAAGTCAATAACACAAAGCTGTTTTTAGCATTAAAATTTTGATTAATAATTTCAGTTGATACTAAAATATGCTAATAATATGAACCTACATAAGTCGTCGAATGAGATGGTCTATGGTTAAAAAATGCGTGACAACAATATTCGAAATATGTTAATCTTGACATTCGTTTTCGTTATCTTCACATTACGATTCAGTTTATTCATGTTACTCTATATAACAATATTCATATTCACTTTAGTGAAAAAAATCATGTAACATTTGCATTACATTACATTAGTGTTGCCTATTAATTAATTGTATCAAATTATATCAAACTTGTTACAAATTGTTATTGCATGTTGCAAAAGTTTATAAGTTCACTATATTGTATATATAAATGTAGGGTTTAGATCAAATACAAAATGAAATTAACGTGCTAATTGTGGAAATCAAGTAGACAATTATATATACAAATAGAGTAATTATGTAATTACATCATTGAATAATTATATAATTACTCTACTTGATTCTTACAATTGACACATTAATTTTGTTTGTACGTTATCTTTCCCCTATAAATGTAATATCGATATATTTTGATGTATTTAATATTATTTCATATAAACATTTTCCAAACTAATTATATATTACCATAACATGTTTACTTTTTTCTATTTACGTGGAAAAAAGCCCATCTTAATGGCCCAAAACCATTAGTGGGTTAACAAATATTTGCTAAATTGACCCAATTTAATCATTAGAACCATTTTAGAATTTTAGACCAAGGCTGTTTATGGGTTGATTTAAACCAATGAAACTATTTAAATTGGTTCTCAGTTTGCTATAAACTAAATCTAACTATTTCACCCTCTCACTGAACAAATGATGTAACATCGTGGAAATTTCGAGTTAAAAATGTTAACTTTTCAAAGTCAAGGGACTGAAAATGCCAAATTCCAAACCTTAGGGTTTAATGTGAAAATTCTGATTACCTTGTCCTATCGCGATACGCGACGGACAAAAGATAAGCCCATCGCGTACCGCGATAGGGCTTCTGACACAGCATGACACGTGTGCCACGTGGCACACGGTGGCACCACCTGCTGCCACGTGACAACACTGCTGCCATGTGTCGCCACGTGGCATACCTACTGTCTGATTCACCAAGGCTACGTCGCGGTACGCGACGGGTGCTTTGAAGGCGGTCGCGTGTAACCCCCCGACCAAAGGCGGATTATACATCGGGGCGCCACATATTGCTTCATTACTCGCGACACTATTGGTGTCAATATTTATTAATACACATTTTATCGCGCACGCGCAGCGGGGAAAATAAAGAACATAAATCAAACATAAATCAATATATTATAAATTATAACATTCAAACAACATTAACTTGTCTTGATACATTTTAATTCTAGGTCCAAAAGTAAAAACGTCCTACGTGTCCACAAGCTCCAAAACAGCTACTGCAAACCTGAACATGTGTTAAAATAAACGTCAAACACTTGCGTGTTGGTGAGAAATCAAGTTTAATACAATACATAGATAGCCATAAATCTGCGCGCAACACGTGTATGTCTGGTGTTTAACAAGGGTGCAATCAGATTGTGATCAAGCCTAGATAGATCATAGCTCATAGTTCATAGTTCAATCCGTGCTCCCAATTGAGCACAAAAACGAGAAAACATCTGTGCAAGTGTAAACAAAGAAAACCGTAAACGATAGGTCTCCCGTGTTCATCTAATGGTACCATGAAAACTTCGGAATAGGCCGAACAAAGCGGTTAATGATACACACATACAAATAAACAGCCAAGTAAACGTCCTCAACACATGGGATACTGCGCGACTAAAGTTCATAAACAGTTTAAGACTCAAGTTTTGTATGAACACATGAACATCCCAAAGCATTTAAAATAAAAAGGGATTAGATACGAGATAACTCACTTGATAAACGATGCGGTGTAAGATAAAGCAAGAACCAACTTTAAACAAGCACAAGTTAACCTATAAACAAGATTATTGTTTTAATGATTTGTTTTAAGTCTTGATTATAAGTTAGCATAATTAATAAGTTATTATATATAATATATTACCGGAAAACAGGGCAGAGGAGAGGAGAAAACGGAGGCAAGAGAGGAGGGAGGCGGCTGAAGAACAACGGCAGAGAGCAAAAAGGGAGGAAGAGAATAAGTGTAGTGTGTGAAGTGTTAAGAAAATAGTACTATATATAGGCAAACCCTAGGGGACACAAACCCTAGAAAAGATCTCCAAAAGTAAAAGAAAAGATATCAACAGTAAAAAGTTTTGAAAAGTAAAGATATCAAAAGATATGGCAGCTGCAGGGGACAAGAGAAAAGCTGACAGGGAACAGCAACAGGCATGGGCGGATCAGATAAAGGTACTGGATAAAGCATGAAAAAGCAGATCTCAAAAGATAATGTCAGTCACTTTTTCTACCAACCAATGGGGTTGGTACGCATGCTGCGCCGAAAGTAACTATTCAGACATTAGATAGGTTAGGTCAACAGCTCAGAAGAAAAGACATGACAAAAGCAAACGGCTAGAATAAACAGAAGATACAAGGGTTAAGCGCGGGAAGGCTGAGTGCGCGAGCGCGAAGGCTGGCACAACAATCCTTAGCGCACTGCGGGAAGAATCACAAATCCTTAGCGTGCTGCGTGAAGAACTAGAATTCTAAGCGCATCGCGGGAAGAACATACATTCTTAGCGCATTGCGGGAAGAACATGCATTCTTAGCGCGCTGCGAGAAGAGTTCTCTTCACGCATCGCAGGAACAAGATGTCTTCACGCAGGCTTCCATGTAAGGAGTCTGGCGCGTGGAGCTGCAGACATCCTTAGGCGGGAAGAACCAAAGGACAAGCAAAGAGTTAAGGAAAGGGTTCAAGGCTTAAGGGCGGGACGGCGACAAGAGGGAAAAGAAGGCGGAAAGAGAGGAGAGGGACGGAACGGCGGAAAGAAAGAGAGAGAAAGAGGCGGGAGGGAAAAGTATATTATTATTATTGAAAGTAAAATATAAGTATAAATAAATATTAAATCATAAAAGAAAGAGATCGGGTCAGAGAAACGGGTACCTGGGTCGGGTCGGATCGGGCAGATGTCACAGTCTCCCCTACTTTAAGAAATTTCGTCCCGAAATTTATCTCGAAGTAGGTTGCGCAGAGAACAGGTGCGGGTACTTGATCTTCATTTGATCTTCCCTTTCCCATGTAAACTCGGCTCCGCGCTTGGACTCCCAGCGAACTTTCACGATAGGGATACGACTGCGCTTGGTTTGCTTAACCTCGCGATCCATAATCTCAACAGGCTTCTCAACGAAATGCATAGTTTCATCAACTTGAACTTCATCAAGTGGAATGTGAAGGTTCTCGTCAGCTAAACACTTCTTGAGATTGGATACATGGAACGTTGGATGCACATTACTGAGCGCGGGCGGCAGGTCAAGTCTGTAGGCAACTTTTCCCACGCGCGCGAGAATCTTAAATGGTCCAACATAACGAGGAGCAAGCTTACCTTTCTTCCCAAAGCGGACAACACCCTTCCAGGGCGACACTTTGAGGAGAACAAGATCACCAACTTGAAATTCGAGAGGCTTTCGCCTGCGATCTGCGTAACTCTTCTGTCGGCTTCTGGCAGTCAGCAGATGATCACGGATCTTGGCGATTTTATCGGTTGTCTCTTGAACAAGTTCGGGTCCTGTGATTTGAGTTTCACCCACTTCGCTCCAACAGATCGGGGAGCGGCACTTACGACCGTAAAGTGCTTCAAATGGGGCCATACCGATACTGGAATGATAGCTGTTATTATAAGAGAACTCGATCAAAGGCAGGTGCGAATCCCAATTACCTCCAAAATCAAGAACACAAGATCGGAGCATATCCTCAAGAGTTTGAATAGTTCGCTCAGACTGTCCATCAGTCTGAGGATGATATGCCGTACTCATGTCCAAGCGAGTTCCTAGCGCAGATTGGAGAGATTTCCAAAAGCGAGATATAAAACGGCCATCGCGATCGGATATGATGCTCAAAGGAGTACCATGGCGGCAGACAATTTCCTTGACATAAAGCTGCGCGAGCTGCTCAACACGGTAGTTTTCACGAATGGGCAGAAAGTGAGCAGACTTAGTCAATCGATCCACTATTACCCAAATGCTATCATGTTTGCTTGCTGTCAAAGGTAACTTGGTAATAAAGTCCATCGCTACACATTCCCATTTCCACGTAGGAATTTCTGGTTGTTCGAGCAAACCAGATGGGCGTTGGTGTTCAGCTTTCACTTTAGAACAAGTCAGACATCTAGCTACGAACACAGCAATATCCTTTTTCATACCGGGCCACCAATAAGTAATGCGCAAATCCTTGTACATCTTATCAGCGCCAGGATGAATAGAATACCGAGATTTGTGCGCTTCACTCAGGATATCAGCGCGAAGATTCTCATCAAAGGGAATCCAGATGCGATTAAGATAGCAGAGAATTCCACTCAGATTAGGGACAAAGAGTGCTTCCGCGCCACACGCTAACTCGGCGCGAAGGTTACCGTTACTGATGGATGCGCGCTGCGCGTCACGAATACGCGATTCAAGGTTGCTTTGAATCGGCGCGAAGTGAAGCTGGGTGCGCGGCAAGATACAGTTAAGCTGGCAGGGTTTTCGGCTGAGCGCATCGGCTACCACATTAGCCTTACCAGGATGATACCGGATCTCACATTCGTAATCGCTGATGAGTTCGTTCCATCGGCGTTGCCTCATGTTAAGTTCCTTTTGATCAAAGATATGCTGAAGGCTTTTATGGTCAGTGTAGAGGATACACTTAGTACCATAAAGGTAGTGTCTCCAGATCTTCAAGGCAAAAACAACTGCACCAAGCTCGAGGTCGTGAGTTGTATAATTCTTTTCATGAACCTTGAGTTGCCTTGATGCGTAAGCGATAACCTTGCCTCGTTGCATAAGAACACAACCGAGACCTTGGTTGGATGCATCGCAATACACGACAAAATCATCATTACCCTCAGGTAGCGCAAGAACAGGAGCTTCACACAACAAACGCTTGAGCGTTAGAAAGGCTTCTTCTTGCTTCGAGCCCCAAATATACGGTTTACCTTTGTGCGTTAGAGCTGTTAAAGGCAAAGCGATCTTCGAGAAGTTCGAAATGAATCGCCGGTAGTAACCAGCTAAGCCCAGAAAGGAACGGATCTCAGAAGGAGAGGATGGCGTAATCCAGTTCTTGATTGCTTCAATCTTGGATGGGTCGACATGAATACCCATCTTGTTAACAACATGACCAAGAAACTGTACTTCATCAGACCAGAATTCACACTTGGAAAGCTTAGCATAGAGCTGCTCGGTTCGGAGCTTTTGCAATACCAATCGGAGATGTTGCTCATGCTCGGCCTTGGTCTTAGAATACACCAGAACATCATCGATAAACACGATCACGAATTTATCCAAGAAAGGCCTACACACCCGATTCATTAGATCCATGAAAACGGCGGGTGCGTTGGTTAAACCGAAGGACATGACCAAGAATTCAAAATGGCCATAACGAGTTCGAAAAGCAGTCTTCGGAACATCTTCATCGCGGATGCGCAACTGGTGATAGCCAGAGCGGAGATCAATCTTCGAGAAACAAGAGGCACCTTGGAGTTGATCAAAGAGGTCGTCAATACGCGGTAAGGGATACCGGTTTTTAATGGTGAGTTTGTTCAACTCGCGGTAATCAATACACATGCGAAACGATCCATCTTTCTTTTTAACGAACAACACCGGAGCACCCCAGGGCGAAGAGCTAGGGCGGATGAATCCTTTAGCGGTCAACTCTTGAAGTTGACTTGCCAATTCTTGCATCTCAGCGGGTGCAAGACGATAAGGAGATTTAGCTACGGGGGAAGCACCAGGGACAAGATCAATACGAAACTCGACTTCACGAGCGGGAGGGATACCAGGAAGATCATCAGGAAAAACTTCAGGGAAATCACGCACAACAGGGATATCGCGAAGCTTCTTCTCTTCAGCAGGTTTGACCACATGGGCTAAAAATGCAATACACTTCTTCCGCATGAGTCTTCGGGCTTCGGCGCAAGACATAAGCTTAAGACCGCGGGAGGGTTTCTCGCCGTAGATGTGAAGATCACCATTTTCTCGAGGAATGCGAATCAACTTCTTGGCGCAAATAACTTCGGCGCGATTCTTTGAGAGCCAGTCCATACCAATGATAACATCAAAGCTTCCAAGAGGCATGGGGATGAGGTCAATCAGAAAATCGTTTTCGTTAAGGTTAAGCGTGCAATCTTTAATCACAGAGTTAATTAAAACAGTTTCGCCATTAGCCAATTCAACTGAAAAATCTTCTAAGTCATCGCGCGGTCGCGCAAGCTTCTGTTCGAAGGCGCGAGAAATAAAACTTCGATCGGCGCCAGTATCAAAAAGTATAGAAGCATAAAATCCGTTAAGCAAAAATGTACCATTAACTACGTCATTATTCGCTTGCGCTTGGTGCGCGGTTATGTTAAAAGCTCGTCCACGCGTCACTTGGTTTGAAATCTGGTTCACCGGATTCGCTTGTGTGATTTGCACTTGTAGTCTCGGGCACGCGTTCCGGAAATGACTGGGATCACCGCAGTTATAGCACGACCTGGGTCGTGGGTTTTGGTAGATTGATTGTGGGTTCTGCGGGTAGACTGGTGGTGTTGGCGCAATTGGGTTGGCGGGAGGGACTCTACAGTATTCGGTTGAGTGACCAATGCGGCCACATCGGTTACATTGTCGACACGGGGTCTGAGTTGGGTGGTGAAGTCTACAGGTTGGGCAAAGGGGTTGGTTTCCTGTGTAAGGTTTCTTAGTTGGTGGGGCAGGGAGTGCTGGATTGGTTAGGGCATAGTTGTGAACTACAGGGGGAGTTGGGTAGGCTGACAGTGGGTTAGGCGTGTAAACTGGAGGTTGATAAATGGGTTGTTGGGTAATGGGCGGGTTGGTAAGCGCATAGGCTTTGCGCCTGCGCTTGAGGTTGTTACGGTTTGAGGGTTCTGGTTTGGTTTCTGTTGGTTCAGGGACAGTCTTGGTGGGTTTGGTCTTTTCTGTTCCCCGCAGGAACAGGGTTCCTGCTCTGACATGGTTGTCGCTGAGCACAGCGGCCAACTCGATGGCGTCAGAGAGGGTTACTGGGTTTCTGGCCCATACAGAATCTTGAATTTCCATGGGAAGACCCCCAAGGAATTTCTCTATGGCTCGGCGGGAAGGGGTAACAAGGTGAGGGACCAGCAAGCTTAGCTCGTGGAAGCGCGTCGCGTACTCGCGCGCTTCACCGCTGTATTGCTTAAGATTCCAAAATTCCTCCTCCAGGCGCTTAACTTCGTTGGGAGGGCAGAATTCTCGCGTAAGAATTTCCTTAAATTCCTCCCAGAGCATGCTGGAAGCAGCTTCTGCGCCACGCGCATGAGCTACTCCATTCCACCACGTAAGCGCTCTGGATTCCAGGACACTGGAAGCATATAGGGTTCGTCTGTCTGAGGGGCATTGGGTGTGAAGGAAAGTGTTTTCTATTTTCTCAAGCCACTGGAGCATCACGGTGGCTCCTTCAAGACCTGTGAACTTTGGAGGGTTACCCGCGTTAAAGGACTTAATGTTATAACTCGAGGTGTTGTTTTGGCTCAAGGCTTGGGCTATCGCGGCGGCCATTTCCTGGGAACGTTGCTGTCTACGCATGCGCGAGGCTTCTCTTCTCTGAAATCGGCGAGATAGCGGAGGCATTCTATAAAAATTTTAATTTTAGTTAATATCTTGGTTTTAGCGCAAAGTTTTAATCTTATAAAGCTTGGTTTCACGGAGTCAGTTACAGTCAACAGTTAAAGTAAAATAAATGATCCTAAATGCAGACTTAATAAAGGTAACAAATTCGAATCAAGAATCGACAATTCATGTATCACCATGACTTTCCGAATTCCCAATTTAAAATATACGAGCAAACGAGTATTGGAGATTGACGATTCATGTATCACCATGACTTTTCAATCCTCAATATAAAACATACAAGAAAATGAGTATTGGAGGTTGACAATTCATGTATCACCATGACTTTTCAAGTCTCCAACCTCAGAACATAATCGTAAATGGAAATTGAAAATCAACTATTCATGTATCACCATGACTTTTCGGATCTTCAAATCCCAACAAACGAATAGGCAAGAAAAATCAATAAAAATCGAAATTCAGCAAAAATCGAAATATCGCGAAATAAAACATAAAATCATATACTGCGCAAGTGCGAGCATATTCATAAATAACGAGTAATTAACAATAAGCGTGCAAACATGAGATTTCTCTCATGCGCGAGAAGGGACTCTTAGGTATTCTAGGCCGTTACGTCTAACCACCTATCCTAAAGTCAACGAGCTCTGATACCAATCTGTAACCCCCCGACCAAAGGCGGATTATACATCGGGGCGCCACATATTGCTTCATTACTCGCGACACTATTGGTGTCAATATTTATTAATACACATTTTATCGCGCACGCGCAGCGGGGAAAATAAAGAACATAAATCAAACATAAATCAATATATTATAAATTATAACATTCAAACAACATTAACTTGTCTTGATACATTTTAATTCTAGGTCCAAAAGTAAAAACGTCCTACGTGTCCACAAGCTCCAAAACAGCTACTGCAAACCTGAACATGTGTTAAAATAAACGTCAAACACTTGCGTGTTGGTGAGAAATCAAGTTTAATACAATACATAGATAGCCATAAATCTGCGCGCAACACGTGTATGTCTGGTGTTTAACAAGGGTGCAATCAGATTGTGATAAAGCCTAGATAGATCATAGCTCATAGTTCATAGTTCAATCCGTGCTCCCAATTGAGCACAAAAACGAGAAAACATCTGTGCAAGTGTAAACAAAGAAAACCGTAAACGATAGGTCTCCCGTGTTCATCTAATGGTACCATGAAAACTTCGGAATAGGCCGAACAAAGCGGTTAATGATACACACATACAAATAAACAGCCAAGTAAACGTCCTCAACACATGGGATACTGCGCGACTAAAGTTCATAAACAGTTTAAGACTCAAGTTTTGTATGAACACATGAACATCCCAAAGCATTTAAAATAAAAAGGGATTAGATACGAGATAACTCACTTGATAAACGATGCGGTGTAAGATAAAGCAAGAACCAACTTTAAACAAGCACAAGTTAACCTATAAACAAGATTATTGTTTTAATGATTTGTTTTAAGTCTTGATTATAAGTTAGCATAATTAATAAGTTATTATATATAATATATTACCGGAAAACAGGGCAGAGGAGAGGAGAAAACGGAGGCAAGAGAGGAGGGAGGCGGCTGAAGAACAACGGCAGAGAGCAAAAAGGGAGGAAGAGAATAAGTGTAGTGTGTGAAGTGTTAAGAAAATAGTACTATATATAGGCAAACCCTAGGGGACACAAACCCTAGAAAAGATCTCCAAAAGTAAAAGAAAAGATATCAACAGTAAAAAGTTCTGAAAAGTAAAGATATCAAAAGATATGGCAGCTGCAGGGGACAAGAGAAAAGCTGACAGGGAACAGCAACAGGCATGGGCGGATCAGATAAAGGTACTGGATAAAGCATGAAAAAGCAGATCTCAAAAGATAATGTCAGTCACTTTTTCTACCAACCAATGGGGTTGGTACGCATGCTGCGCCGAAAGTAACTATTCAGACATTAGATAGGTTAGGTCAACAGCTCAGAAGAAAAGACATGACAAAAGCAAACGGCTAGAATAAACAGAAGATACAAGGGTTAAGCGCGGGAAGGCTGAGTGCGCGAGCGCGAAGGCTGGCACAACAATCCTTAGCGCACTGCGGGAAGAATCACAAATCCTTAGCGTGCTGCGTGAAGAACTAGAATTCTAAGCGCATCGCGGGAAGAACATACATTCTTAGCGCATTGCGGGAAGAACATGCATTCTTAGCGCGCTGCGAGAAGAGTTCTCTTCACGCATCGCAGGAACAAGATGTCTTCACGCAGGCTTCCATGTAAGGAGTCTGGCGCGTGGAGCTGCAGACATCCTTAGGCGGGAAGAACCAAAGGACAAGCAAAGAGTTAAGGAAAGGGTTCAAGGCTTAAGGGCGGGACGGCGACAAGAGGGAAAAGAAGGCGGAAAGAGAGGAGAGGGACGGAACGGCGGAAAGAAAGAGAGAGAAAGAGGCGGGAGGGAAAAGTATATTATTATTATTGAAAGTAAAATATAAGTATAAATAAATATTAAATCATAAAAGAAAGAGATCGGGTCAGAGAAACGGGTACCTGGGTCGGGTCGGATCGGGCAGATGTCACATCGCGTACCGCGATGGGATCCGAAATTTCGTCTATAAATAGCAGCCAAGGGAAGCTCATTCTCACATCCTAAACATAGCTATCAAACTTCTCTCTAACATCTCTCTACACTTCCACAAACGTATTAACGATTTTCCTCGATAACCGTGACCCGATCCCTCGTTTGCGTATCAACGTTTCCTCGAAGTACGTGCCACCCTCCACCCACATTCGACCAAGGAAGGTGTTGTTCTTGAAAGGCGTACTATCAATTGTCAAGATTGGTGTCGTAGTTGGCATACCAAAGTTGATCGAGAAAGTGAAGCGGCGTTGGAGTGCTGCTCGAGTTCCTAGGGTTTCCAATACGCCAAATAAGGTTAGGTGTAACGACAAATGAATATAATATAATATTATATCAAATCCTTAAGCCTTAAGTCGAGGTTATACTCGATACCTCGATAAAAGATAAATAATCATAACAAAGAAAAGAATAAAGAAATGTATTGTAAATATGTATATATATGTGCGTAAGTATATATACTTTTTGTTATGAAATTATTATTTAAGTAATAAAGAGTATTCTTAAATAATAAAAGAAAAAGAATACGTTGCTTAGAGAAGAAGAAACGTCGGGTTTTTATATAAACTAAAGGTTTATACTTACTTTTAAACTAAAGGTTTTCAAGTAAATGAGATATATGAACTAAAGGTTCATCGAGGTATAGAACAAGACTAAAGGTCTTAAGCCGGATTGTATATCCGACTAACAGATATTTATACTCATACTATAGGTGCAAGATAAAGAAGGGAAAACCCTTGGACGGTGAATGAAGCCGATCCTAAAGCGAAAAGGTGAATACGCCCCCAAACTTTTAAAACTTGTTTTCAATAAGTCAATCATGTTATATGAAAATTGTTTACAATGAACTATGTGTAACTAAAACTGTCACACCCCAACTTAGGGCCTAGGCGTGTGACCAATAGTTGGTATTTGTTTTGTAAATACATCAGAGTTGCGGGTTTTATTTCAGCGGAAGTCTTTTAATAAAATATTATTATTTTGAAAACTTATTAAACTTTCGGGTTTAAATACCCGTTCAATGTTTATAATACATTTCTTTAAAAAAACATAACTCTTTGTAATATTTTGAAATAAAATATCTGAGCAATCAGATAGCATCTAATGACTATAACTCCAATCTTCTATTCCCCCTTGCTTGTATGTTCTAACCTTTCTTGTTTCCCTGTAACACGGGGGAAAATACGTCAGCACAAAGCTGGTGAATAACGCTGACTCTAAAATTTCTTTTTTTAATACCTTTGTGACTACTCATTAGGCACCCAACTAAATTGGGATCAAATTACCCTAAGTATCATGTACAATTAATTATATACACAATATCATTTCTCTGAACAGTCCCGTAGACCTTCAGAGGCATGTTGATGATATGCATGGCCTCGGGAAAATGCCGAGTCACCATGTATACTCTTAATCAGAGTGTCCGTTTCTTATTATTGTACACAAAGTTTTTAAGGATTCGTAAATCCTATGCAAACATTCAGACTCGTTATAAAAGGTTTGGGGCGTATTCACATTTTCTGTTTATAATCAGTTTCTGATACTGATTCCTGGTTTCTGATTCTGCTTCTTGTTTTGTTACCTCGGACCTATAGTACGAGAATAACATTTTGTATAAATAACTAGATCAACGATCTAGCTTTAGACCTTTAGTCTATTTCGTATAGCTTTAACCTTGATAAAAACGTTTGTTTATTCAAAACATTTGGACCTTTAGTCCCTTTGTTTGTTTATCATTTATATACCATGTTTCTTCTTCAAGAAGAAACATTAGTTTATCTTTACAAGAATATTATATTTCTTAATCATAAAGAAATACTATTTTAACTATAACCTTTGCTTAAAAAAAGTTATATTATTCTTAATCGTAATCAAGGTTCGGCTATAACTCCGACTATGGTCTAAGCCATTTATAATATAATAATAACTTAGACAGAACCCCTTACCTCACACGGGTATTTGGAGTTAGATATTCCTAAGTTTATATGGGCATCACTTCTACTCTATGCACTTTTATCGAGGCATTCTTGATCCACCTTTTCTTGGTACACAAATCTAGGTGATGTTTGGTCGCCGGGTCGTGCACGTACTTCGAGACGGAATGTCGGGTTTCTTTGAATGGCACACACTTCGAGGAAACACCGGGTATTTGGCACGGATTACGATGTGTTATTTGTCGGGTCGGTGGCACGCAAAACGGTGCTTGTCACGTAAATCGAGGTAGAGAGAGAGAGTGGTTGTGGTGTGCATGCAAATGAGCCGACCCCCCTATTATAGCCAAATTTGTGTCCCATCGTGGTACGCGATGGGTACCATTCTGACACGTGTCGCCACGTGCCTGACACATTCTGCCACGTGTCCTGGTATGTTGCCATGTGTCACCATAGCGTGACACGTGTCTCTGAGTCATCATGGCCCATCGCGTACCGCGATGGCCGTCTTCTTGGACTCATCGAGTAGCGTAGGTCCCTGAATATTATTTTCCACTTTTAGTCTCTTGTCTTTGATAGCTTGTCATTTCTAGTCGGGTGCTACGCACCCTCCGCTAGGACCACTTGGTGCATGATATTCATAAAAGCATATAACTATTAAAATTAATATCTCTTATAAAGAGCTTCAATTTCTTTACCACTTTTCATGTGGGATGGATTCTATTTCCCTTATTTATACCCAAGTGTAAGGCTTCCACTTTCTTACATATTTCCATGTGGGATGAAATTTCCTTCATGTAAGAAGACTTAACTTATGAAATATTTTTATTTCCTTATTTTTCTTATATTTCCTTATTTAATATTTTCTCACTACTTATCTTGAGATTATTTTTGATCCCTCAACTTTCGTAAGTTGTCAAATTTGGATCAAAATTTTGGGGATGTTACAAAAACCGTTATAGATAAGAGTATGAACCTAGCCCTTAGGCTGTGGTATACGTATGTCTGGATCCTTACATAGGTGGTACTATCCTAAGCCAAATTGGGCCGAGGCAGGCGTAGTCTCGAGGAGTAATAAAGTAAAAGAAAATAATTTGCGTCAGCGTGTTCACCATCATTCGTTGCTGACGTATTTTATTTACATTTTGCAGGTGAACAAGATTAGCTCTTGGAAATGTCGAAGTGCTATACTTTAATCCGATGGCTCGGATTTGTTTTGTAAAACACTTAACATATTAAAATAGGTGGTTTGTAAATATAACAAGTAATGTTTTGTTAACAACTTAAACGGGTATTTTATAATCTCGTCTTTTGATATATATATGTATATTACAATTTGATCTTTAAAGTTTTATAAGACTTCCGCTTACAAACATAACTCTGATTTAATTACAATTTTGGTACCAACTGTTGGTCACACTCCTAGGCCTTAGATGGGGGTGTGACAAATGAGGATATCCGACTCGGTTTCCTTACCACGCATCTCTTGTTATACTTCAACATCTAGGATCCTTTGTTGGAGTCGCTTGATCTTAAGATCTTGCGGGTAGGGATCAACTCCATGACTGCCTCGATTAACAGTTCTACGACTAGGGTGTTGATCTTTTTCACGTTCAACCATTTGATAAACAAGAGCTCTGATACCAGCTTATGTGGGAGCGGAATTGAAAATGAATAGATAGTAACAAGATTAGAGAAAATTGATAACTTTTCATAAAACACGGGTCAACAAACACCCCATATGGGTATGGAACTGCGGTATCATGGCCATCTTCATCTTGGTTGGGCTTGTGCATGAGCCCCTCAACATCAAATTTGAATATATGCGTAAACTTTTTAATGAATCTCATCATACAAAGCACAAGAATAATTCTTTTAACATAAAAAGTTTTGATTATAATTTCAAATCTATGGTTCCAATAATGTAACATTCCAAGACACGGATTTGTTACTTATTTAACTTACACGTCACATATAACGTAAGACTTTAAACTTCGATACTCATTTCACCATCCCAAGTTACAAAGTTTAAATAAAAAACTATACGAATTTAGGACACCATTTAATTGCCTTGCAATATAGCCAGAATATACCGTTCTACTTTCCACTTGGATTGGCCCTGAAGCAAATAGTAAAATTTGTCAACTTTTAGCCTTTTACTGATAAATCTATAGTTTAACAAAACTTTCCACACTTTATACCTTACTAAAACACCAAACATTTAAATTCAACAAAATAAGATATGTTATTCCAACATAAGAATCCACAAACCCTCTCACTAATCATAGCATGATCCCATACAATCAAACAACTTATCAACTCACTCTTTCACAAATTCATGTAACTTCTCCAAACCATTTCTTATATACTATTCATTTTTTTAATTCTTTATTAAAAAAAAACTTGAAAAGTTGGTTGTAAATCATTTTCAAGCATATATGAAATGTGGTGGAACCGTTTACGACACACACATATGTGTCGGACCTACCCTTGTGGTACGTGGTGTTGACCGTCCCTTATGAAATTGTTTTACTACTATTATAGTGTAAAACTCTCGACCGACGCCTATACAACATATTAATTATGAAACTTTTTTTACTACTATTATAGTGTAAAACTCTTTCTGGAAGCAACTTCTCTGTTCTTTAGGATATGCATACGGTTCTACGTCCCAATCTCCTCATACCCTGTTTATAACATTTCTATTTGTGAGATTTTACTGGATATGATTATTGTGTAAAACTCTCGACCGACGCTATACAACATATTAAATATTTAACACGCTGTTGACAATATGATATGAAATTGGCGACACACTGGGCCCACGTGGATGCTAAAGGACTCGTGTATGATCTCTATTTTGGTTCTTTTCAACCACAAGTATTGAACTGAAAAGTAACTTTTTTTTTCTAGAGCTCAAAGTTACAGATACAGAACAAGCTATTTGTACATTATGCATAGAAGCTTGAGATTGATCTGGAATTTGATTTTTTTGCTCTGGGAAGAGACATCAAGAAACTTAACCAAGAAAGATGAGTTTCTTAATTCTTTGATCAATCAAAAAGGAACCTTTCTTTAGATTCTCAGCTTTTTAAGTTGAAAAAAAAAAGAACTTAACACATAAAAATTGGATCTTTTTGCATCAACAAACATACCCACATAATTTTTAAGTCTTTAACACCAGCCATGATGAGAAATCAAGAAAAAAACAAACTTAACAAACAAAAAATAAGCTTTCTTTAGTTGAAAAAACAAAATTAACAAGCAAACATTACTTAAAATTGGATCTTTGTGCATCAAGAACCATACCCACAAAACATTAACACCAATCATGATTAGATATCAAGAAAACAAACTTAACAAGCAAAAAATAAGCTTTCTTTAGTTTTTCACCTTTTATAGTAGAAAAAAACAAAATTAACAAGCAAACATTACTAAAAGATTTTTTGCATCAAGAACCATACCCACAAAATATTAACACCAATCATCTATCCAGAAAAACAAACCTTAACAAGCAAAAAGTAAGCTTTCTTTAGATATTCACCTTTTTTAGTTGGAAAAAAAAACAAAACAAGCAAACATTACTAAAAATTGGATCTTTTTGCATTAAGACCCATACCCACAAAACATTAACACCAATCATGATGAGATATCAAGAAAAACAAACTTAACAAGCAAAAAGTAAGGTTTAGTTAGATTTTCACCTTTTATTAGTTAAAAAAAACTAAATTAACAAGCAAACATTACTAAAGTTTGGATCTTTTTGCATCAAGAAACATACCCACAAAACATAACACCAATCATAATGAGAGATCAAGAAAAACAAACTTAACAAGCAAAAAGTAAGTTTTTTTTTGGATTTTCATCTTTTTTTAGTTTTCAACAAAATTAACAAGCAAAACTTGCTAAAAATTGGATCTTTTTGCATCAAGAAACACACCCACATAACTTTTAACACCAATCATGATGAGAATTAAAAAAAAAACACAAAGTTTAATAAGTCAAAACTACTAAAAATTGGATCTTTTTGCATCAAGAACCATGCCCACATAACATTAACACCAATCATGATGAGATATTAAAAAAAGCCAAAATTACTAAAAATTGAATCTTTTTGCATCAAGAAACATACCCACAAAACATTAACACCAACCATGATGAGATATCAATAAAAAGATAATAATCCAATTATAAAGATGCACACCTTAGCTTGGCTTCTCAGGATAACAAGCAGGGTTAGAACCTGTAGATCATAAACAAACAAGCTCATTAGTCATTTGGTGTACACATACAACTTGAGTATGAAGAGTGAGTTAGTTACCAGGTGGAGCTTGTTGCGTGACAAAAGCTGTGCCTGAAAAGTCACAGCTTCCTGGAGCTTGACCCTTCCTTTGAAAATAACTGTTGACAGCATAATTGCAGTGATCTTTAACAGTATTAGGACTAAAACATGCACCTTTGGATGAATCCTAGCACACTCAGCACCATTTTTACAGGCAAAATCTATGTTCTTTTGAAGAACTGAGTTGTTCAATGCAGGGTTGCATAAACAATATGCTGCATCTGTTAATGACACACATGAAAAGATCAGTGAGATTTAAGGGTTTAAAAGAAAACAAAAAAGGAACCTTACTTGTATAGCCAATTAGTGCTAAGAATACCATAAGGAGTGCAGAAACAGCCATGGTTGTAGGAGATGGTTGCATTATTATGACTGGATTAATGTGGTGTTAAAAGGTCTTGTTTTGGTGCAATTATGTGATTTTTTTAGTACTAATAAGTGGTTTAAAATAAATATCGAAACGGGCCCGCTTTATATCAGTATAGTCTTTAGTTTTAATTTTCTAGAAATTTTGAGTCCGGGTCCCGCTTGGTTTGGTCCGATCCGGTCTGGTTTCAACCCAACACACTCAAATTGTGTTCATCAATCCAAATCATACTGAATACAGAGTTTTGCTAAGAAAAAAAATCTGCACACGAAATCTATAGCAAAAACCGTGGCAAATTGAGAAAATAAGTATAATTATTAACTACCGGATCTCACACGAATACAAAACATTTTGATATTAAATTATTAAACGACGAGAACTATCATTGAAACTACAACTTTGCTCATTACGTACCTTTTTTTACATATACATTAACAAAACCAAAACGCCCTGCTTGCTGTGCGCGCATATAATGCATATATGTGTGAACCCTCGGGTGGGCAAAAGTGAAGTTGCACTAATTTTGACGTTATTTTACTAATCTCGTGAAAATAACGTTAAAAATGGCGGAAGGTTAATCAGGCATCATGTGGTGGCGTTGATAGCCGAAAGACAAGAGTACATGCACCAATCAGCCGGTGTCCCGATGATTGAGTGATATGTGCCTTATGTCCAAGGCTTGATGCAAAACTACTATCGAGCCGGGTGTCTCATCGGAAGCAGCCTCTCTATCCCTACGGGGTAGAGGTAAAGCTGTCTACATCTTACCCTCCTCAGACCCTACCATAGCTTTGCTATTGGTGGGATATACTGAGTACGATGATGATGATGATGACGACGACATTAACAAAACCAAAACCATTGTCATTACATAGATCTTTTTACAAATACATTGCCACAACACTTATATCAGATGTTATTAAAATACCACTGTATGAATAGTCTGATTTTTAAGTCTCTTATTAGTACCTCACTATCAAACTAAATATGTTATTTTTAAAGCTCTTGATAATAATTATTAAGAATTGTGGTACCTGACTTATTATGATATCTAACAAATTTAAACAACACAATGAACTACAACATTTATGGAAGCAATACTAAAGGGGCAAAAGCTTTTATGAAGGTAGTAAGATCAAAGATGAACAAAAAATAAAACTTTGATTTTGATGGCCCAAAAAAACTGATAAAATAATCCCCTTTTGACCAAAACAAAGGCCTAGTACTTGAGGCTAGCTTAGAGCTGACTATGGGCCGGGCTGGGTCGGGCTTGCTATTTGTCTCTGCCCGTTACTACTTCTTCTCCTGCAAGCAAAACATATGGTTTTGAAATCAATTAGTTGTTTGGAGAAATTAATATGTGCATGTCACATGCATTAACTAACCTCTGGTTTGGATTCTTCACCCTTGGGCTGGTTTTCATCACCTGAAAACAAAATTCTTGACTTATCAATTCATATACCATGTATGCCGTATGCGTTTACGATTATAAGGTAGAGGCAACGATTGGTGTTGGGTCGAGCGGGCCCAGATCAGGCTGAATTGAGTAGTTGACCGATAGAAACATTTTTGTCATCTTTAAAAAAAGTCTTACAAACAATTATTTTCATCATCCGAAGAAACTCGAACCGAATCAAATTTGAATTATCAATCTGAATGCAGTTTTTCCCACTCTAGCTTCTTGCTAGAGGAGTGGTTTTGTAATATTTTAGTTGTTCTAAATAACTATGAATTCGGTTTTCAAATTGGTTAGCATCCAATGGGTTCTGAATTCGGTTTTCGAATGACTGATTCGACCTGAATATTCAAATTTGAATTGCGCACACATACATATACAAGGGAGGGTACGGCGAAGAAAACATTGTTCATTTTATCTTAAAAAGTTTAAAATACAAGAAGCTTAATGCAATGCTTATTCATCTAATTTAACTTTCTATAAAATATATACTAAATTCATGTATTTATAGAGCTTACACATATGTAGATTATGTGTATCATGCATGTGCATACTTCCTACACATAACCTACACATTTGTAGTTAAATGTTCAAAAGTGGAAAAGAAAACTTATGAACAAATTATTTTAATGATTTTCTATGTGTATAACATAGACATTTGTGTGTAAGAAGTAAAAGTCTTTAAAAATATGAGCCACTGATAGAAAAAACTAAACAATTTAGATTTTTATTATTATTTTTTTGTTTTCAAAATTAATTAATTCATCTGTGATGAATCATTAACTGATAATGTAAGAAGTAATTTTTTTTAAACTATGAACCATTAATTATTCATATGTAATCGCCTTGCTTGCGGTGCGCGCATATAATGTATATATGTGTGAACCCTCGGGTGGGCAAAAGTGAAATTGCACTAATTTTGACGTTATTTTACTAATCTCGTGAAAATAACGTTAAAAGTGGCGGAAGGTTAATCAGGCATCATGTGGTGGCGTTGATAGCTGAAAGACAATGGTACATGCACCAATCAGCCGGTGACCCGATGATTGAGTGCTATGTGCCTTATGTCCAAGGCTTGATGCAAAACTGCAATCGAGCCGGGGGTCTCACTGGAAGCAGCCTCTCTATCCCTATGGGGTAGAGGTAAGGATGTCTACATTTTACCCTCCTCAGACCCTACCATAGCTTTGCTATTGGTGGGATATACTGAGTACGATGATGATGTAAACAGGTCACACGTGCATGATCAATAAATAAACATAATAAAACAATTGTGTAATTTAAGTATGTGAAAAAGTATGAAGTACCTCCATCCTCAGGCAAGTCAGATGTCCATAGAGTAAGGTTATCTCTCAATAACTGCATGATCAATGTGCTATCCTTGTAAGATTCTTCACTTAACGAGTCCAAGTCAGCAATCGCCTCATCAAAAGCTTGTTTAGCCAAATGACATGCCCTGTAAATTACTTTACAATCAAATTCACTTACATTTCTTCAGTAAGTTACCAAAAAAACAAGAAGAAAAGTCTGAAAATTACCTCTCGGGTGAATTCATAATTTCGTAGTAGAACACTGAGAAATTGAGAGCAAGGCCAAGACGAATCGGATGGGTTGAAGGGAGTTCTTTATTTGCTGCAGCAGCTGCAGCCTATATACAATGGTATTATATGATTAAGAAAACAAAATAAATAACATAGTTTCTCAATTATAATATTAAATATAAAACATGCCTCATAGCCTTTCAGTGACTGTTCAGCAGCATCCTTTCTTTCCTGATCTGTTTTGAATTCAGCAAGGTACCGATAGTAATCACCTTTCCTGTATCCACATGACATAATAGAAAAATGAAAACATAAAAGATACTTGACACGCATCAACGAATACTAATACGCTCCAGCGTTCTTAATAACATGTAGTTCCTATGAGACGTATAACTTTTGCAAACCTCAGACCTTATATGACTTATAACATAAACACATCACTGTCACATTAGTCAATTTCAGACTTTCAATAAAGTTATATGAGCCTGTATAACAACTCCTATGACGCCTTATACGGGCCCGCATATACATTTTCGCGATATCAAACAATTCGTATGAGGTTATACAGCTCGTATGTAAGTGGTGTCTGTATAGACCTTCCTTACTTATGCTTGTAAACAAACCAAGTGAACACGAGCATTGCATGTTTGTGTTCATTCATTAAGAAAATAAACGAGTTCATGTGCATATATATTCGTTCACTAATAAGTATAAACGAACGGTTCAGCAGGGTAAATGAACAAATATAACTGAGCAAACACCAAATGTGAATATCAGTCTGTTGGCATAGAAAAATAATAAAACTAGACTAAATTGTAATGGATGATATTTATGTATTAAAAATAGACTAAAGTGTAATGAGCCTAACAATTAAAATGAGTATATAAACGAGACATGTGCTCATGTTCGTTCGATGAACGAAAGTTCTGTTCATGTTCGTGACTTCGTTCGTTTATTGAATATTCAAACATAAACGTGTTGATGGTTCACGAGCAGATTCACTGAACAATTGGTTATGATGATAGAAAAAGAAAAACAATAAGAGGGTGATAACTCAACACGACTCACATCTTGTAGTAGAAAACAGTAGCTTCTCCCGAGCCAGAAGAAGGTATGAGATGCTTATCAATAATCTCAAGAATGTCGCTGCAAATTTTGGCAAGCTCATCTTCAACCTTTTTGCAATAGCCTTTAATTAGATTTACATTGCTTTCATTTCCCTTTGATTCCTCTTTTTGTTCAATCGATGACATGATACGCCAAGATGCTCTTCTTGCACCAATCACATTCTTGTATCCAACTGAAAGCAGGTTGCGCTCTTCAACGGTAAGCTCAACGTTTAGTTTTGCAACATTCTTCATACTTTCAACCATCTCTGAAATTAGGAATCCATCATATGACTCAAATCATTGTTAGACCAAAATTTTCATGTAAATAGCGGTTTATATAGGATCAGGTGACGAATTGAAGATCAATCATTTCATCAACCTTTTGTGCACCAACGTTTCTGTCAATATTCATTATACAATATGATGTGAATCAGAACATCTTCAAATTTCTCTAACAGGCTGATCAATCTATATTAAATATTATTAGGATGCATACATCGATAAGGATGAACACGATATTGTGAGGTGATAAGACAAAAGTAAACCTAGATTACATAATAACTAGGCTGTACACGAACCAACTTTGGTTAACTGCTCATGAACTGTTCAGCAGGAGTTTGTTTATGTTTATTCGTTTAATAAATGAATGAACATGAACACAGAATTTCGTTCGATTAACTAAATGAACAAACACGAACAGAGGCCATGTTTGTTCAGTTGTGTTCATAAACGTTCAATAATGTGTCTCTTTACGTTCATTAATGTCTGTTTGTTTATGTTTGTTCATTAAAGGTTTTAATATATTTAATAAATTATCTAATCTTATCATATATATATATATATAGATTTAAGCATCATTATTAACTGCAAGACAAAAATATATTGTGTTCGTGAACCATTCACGAGCAAGTTCATTTCCTTGATGAACTAACGCGAACAAGAAATTTCGTTAGGTTAGGTGTTCGTGAACTGTCTGCTTGTCCGACAAAAGCTTAACAAATAAACATGAGCAAGGCCTTGTTCGGTAGGGTTCATTTACAGCCCTAACTATAACAGCAGGTTAAAAAATATGCACTTATACATCCAAAACCAACAGATGAAAATAATAGCAACAATCAGCTCCTTTATATCACCAAATTACTGATATTATTTATAAATTAGGTTAAAAGAATACACTGCAATCAATCTAACAGCATCAGATTCATCTCATATTCTCATAATTACAAATGCACCATAAGCACACAAACAATAATATATGAAATACAACCAAATCGCAAACTAATTTACGATTCATATCAAATTCTACAATATAAATTGAGCAATACGAGTCGATTTGAAAACAAAAACAGATTAGGTTATAAATTATACCTTCGTAACGCTCGGCTTGTTCTGCGAGCTTAGCTAAGTAAGCGTGATTTTCTCGTTCCTTTTCGTTCGACATTTTGCTGATCGATTGATTCCTCGAAATCGATTCGATCACGAATTATTAGTGTTTTAAGATCGAATGTGGAAGATAGTGATGATAGAGGGAGGTTTGTTAGTTAGTTAGTTAGTTTGTTTGTTTGTTAAGTTAGTTATTATGAAAGACTTGACTGAGTTTGTTGAAGAAATATGTATGTATAGGTGGAGAATTTTATGGCGCGTAAATCGTGTTTCCAGATCCCATTCTGTCGGACCCACCCTTGTAGTGTTTTCTCTCTCTCTCTCTCTCTTTTTTTAACCGAGCACGCGTTGGCTTTAGATTTTGGCTTGGGCGTTCTTCCGAAAAATCATACCAGCTACCATCTGGCAGTCGTTGTGCCGTCATAAAAGCATAATACTCTGACGTAACACACGATGAGACGAAAACTCGGGTTGACTCGACCACTCGGGTTTCGAACTGACAACCTTAAACAAGGACTTGTAATCAAACTTGGGTTTCTACTGAGAACCCAAGTCTCGAACCACTAGACCATAAGTGGTGAACCCAAGCTCGTACCACTGGACCATAAGTGGTGGATATGCCATGCCCCCTTTGCCATTATTAATTATTATTTAACTATTTATTAGCCACCATATATATTTAATTTTATAAAATGGTATATAAACATAGTTCATTTTTATGGTTTAAAGTTCATATAAATTGGTTGTGGCTCAATGGTAGAGCGCTCACTTTACTAGTGAGAGGTAGGGGGTTTAAACCTTACTACCATAAATTTATATGAGAGATATGAGGGATGACCATGGCTTGCCATTGTTCGAGTCCTGATCTCACACGGTTTTATTGGCTCCTCGTTGTCGTGCCATTAGGCGGGCGTGGTGGTCGGATTTTATCCGGTGAATCCCTCAATAGGTGGACCACTAGGGACTTCGTCCGTCCGGACTAGTGGCCGGCTCGGGCTACCTTTAGCCAATGGGGGCCGCATACGGAGTTTCCGGCGTTAATTAGTTGGTAGTTCAAAAAAAAAAACAACTCCAACATTATTTATTGTAAAAGCCATAATAGGAGAAACCAAAATTGTGTAGGAGAGAGTGTGAAATAATAATAATAATAATAATAATGTCTTAATGGGTGACGGGGCTTATAAATGGCTTCCATTGTTGAAAAATACAATGTGGGAGACGAGATTTTCATGGTACGTAACCGAATATACCCGCGGGTTTCTCAATACATAGTACGGGTTAGCACCCCTTGGATTTTACTGCAGCGTTCATCTTGGGTGTTATGGAGTTCTGGATTTATGGTAAAATGTAACAAACGATCTGAGGTTCGTTGTTGGGTGAATAATCCCTTTGGAATCGTTGAGTCGATGATACAAAACTTACCATTGTTCTTGAGGATGGTGAATAGCTTTTAATGTGTTCTTTTCAAAGTGGAAGATTAACATTATGTTTCAAATGTATAGTGTTCCCAATGAGGCATTGTGTACCTTTTATTACTAATGTCTAAGTTGTGAAGGATAAGCCCTGCTTGCGGTGCGCGCATATAATGAATATATGTGTGAACCCTCGGGTGGGCAAAAGTAAAATTGCACTAATTTTGACGTTATTTTATTAATCTCGTGAAAATAACGTTAAAAGTGGCGGAAGGTTAATCAGGCATCATGTGGTGGCGTTGATAGCCGAAAGACAAGGGCACATGCACCGATCAGCCGGTGTCCCGATGATTGAGTGCTATGTGCCTTATGTCCAAGGCTTGATGCAAAACTACTATCGAGCCGGGGGTCTCACCGGAAGCAGCCTCTCTATCCCTATGGGATAGAGGTAAGGCTGTCTACATCTTACCCTCCTCAGACCCTACCATAGCATTGCTATTGGTGGGATATACTGAGTACGATGATGATGATGATGATGATGAAGTTGTGAAGGATGCAAGTTACCATTGCTACAATACAAACCAGTAACCACCATTGAAGAGTTGCTACTGACGAACAACTTGCTCCGCCACTCCCGGCATGTTGCTACTTGCCACTACTGACGCCAGTAAACTTAACCGACCTTATGTACACTGAGCACGAATGCAATGCAACAGTATAGCTAAACAGAATGTTTTGTAATTTTAGCATGATTTTGTAGTCAGTTCTAATAACAGGTTATGAGAAATCTTATTCTTAGTATGTATACTCATAGGATGGATTATAATCGGTGTAACGTTGTTGATGAACTATAATTGAGAAAAAAAAATTCTGTGTGTTTATGTTCTTGATTCAAACAACTCCATACATAATTAACTTTCATAGGCCCAGATTTTTATCTGTGTGTTTTATATTTTGTTCAGCTATAACCATGTTTTGTATCGAAAGCTCCAAGAAAACACTGATGTCGAATACTACGTGACTAGTCAGCGGAGATATTTTCATTCAAAATGTAATTTGGAGTTGCAAAATTGATCAAGACAGAAAAAACATAGAATGAATGAATTGCAATAATCCCTGAAATCTTTAGAAAAAATAACAAATAAAAAACAAAAACGAAAACGAAAACTCGTAACTACGTGACAGCAAAACTTCTCTAATCTACATGTCTTGCAAGTGCTTCGGTAAGTTTCATCTTATCTACAAATGTGACATGCCAAATATCGAGTGCAGAGCCTCTCACCTGACTAGTGCCTGATACACATTGTTACAAATCTAGTATCATTATTGACGAATAGTACATATTATTTAAGGGTGAAGAAATGGTCAGGTTAGGTAACGGGTCGGATCGACCGAAAACACTTATTGCTAAGATTTGATAAAAACAACATTTGAGCAAACTTTGACCCGTTTGACCTGTTATATGAAAGATGTAGAGTAGTTACCAGAGTTTATAATGTCGGGTGATTGGAGGAACAATGGACCTTGTTTGGCTGCAGGATTCATTTTCTAACAAACGGCTTTTGGCAAACAAGTATTCTCTGGTCACTGCCATTTTCAAGATCAATGACTCTTGCTTCCCACCGAATTTGTGTAGCGATCGAGCGCGCCTTCTCTATGGACCTCGCGTCATCTGAAAGAACAACCCATCCCTGGAAAAACATGAAACTTTTTGAGCTGGCATTATACAGAGTGAAAGATAGCGTAGAGTTGTACAATGACTACAATTACGCATGGATGAGTTTTACAACGTAACAAAACACTTTAGGCATGGCCCGTCAATTATATTATTATAATATGAAATGTTTGAATAAAAATGAATTAGAATGTTAGGTGCCTACATTTTTGTGTTTGATACTCTTGAAACACAACCAAACACTTATGTTATGAACAAAAACCATAAATATACATGTAATGAGCTAAACGAGTATGTGTACCTCGGGGCGTAGGATACGATCCATCTCCAAAAGTAAGTTTGTGATGCTGCATTGTTCTAGAGTAAGGTATGAAAGGAGGCCGTTTTCATGTAGCATGTCGTATGTCAGTGGATAAGTGGGAAACGGTTCACACCTAGAGTTAAATAATTTCACATAAGCAAACAAGAGGATTTAAAAATTAAAATCATAAGCTGCATCAATAATTTCACGGATTACTTACCAATCATGCAAAACACCAGCAAAACCTTGATGTAATATTACTGGGAGTGTATTACGAGCGTTAATAGGCACAACATTCATAACCCAAACTGCTTTTCCTTCTTTCAAAAACGCAGCATTCAAACCACCATAACGCGCATTCATATCCATCACATTTCTTATCATATTATATGGAGGCAATGGATCTTCATCACCGGGCCTTTTAGGATGATCGGAAAAAATCAAAGGTGTAAGTAAAGACCAGTAGGTTCTTAATGCTGATAATGAAGATTCAAAATCTTCATCGAGTTCATCTTTCTGAATTCCGTAAGCTCCCAGCTCAGCAGGGGTAAATTTAGAAATTGAAGTCCTGTTCTGAATAGGAACCCATCGTTTGCTGGTGGTCCCGCCCATACAAGATGCAAGTGGCTGATAATAAGACGGAATATCCTCCTTTTGTTCTATACAAGGAGGAACTATACCCTGCACGCTACTATTGACAATAAACCAGATTTCAATAACAAATTTCCAAATCTTTATCAAACGGGAAAAAGAGAAAATAATGAATATACTTTTACCTAGGCATGTAAACCAACCGAACGTTCACTGAACCATTTGGCAAGAAGTTCGTTATATAATATACGAACGAACATGAACACATGTCTCATTCATTCATTTATGTTCGTGAACATTCGTTCATTTATGTTTGTTACTTTACGTTTGTATAGGTCCGTTAGTTAAAATATTCTTTTAAATATTTTTGGCCTGTTACAACTTAGTCTAGTTTTAATACTTTTTGGCTTGCTGCAACTTAACCTTAGCCTAGTTACAACTTAGTCTAGTTTTAAACTTTTAATTACTTTTAACTGATTTTAGCTATGTTATGTTTGTTCATCTATGTTCAGTTATTTCATTCGTGAAACCCATAAATGAACGAACACAAACAAGATTACCCCTTTCGTTTAGTTGCTCGTGGTCAATAGTTTGTTCGTGTAAAAGTTAAATGAACAAACAAACGAACACGAACATGCTCCATCTGTGTTCATTAGGTTCATTTACAAGCCTAATTTTACTACAAGCCTCACCTAGATAAGTAGCATTGTGGATCAACGGTTTTTTGCCATATGAAAGTTTCTTCTTGTTGGGCTATAAAAGCCCAACAAATTTTTTGGGCCAATTCTTCAATTGGGCTGGCCATGCTTCCTTTCTTTGTACTTAACGAACTTCCATGTATAACAAAGTAGCCACCAGGCTTTAGTATCCTGTCAGCTTCAATAAGTAACAATCCATCTGAATGATGAAAAATTGTTAGAAACAAATAGGGTTATAAACAAACCAAACGTGGCATGTTCGTGTCCGTTCTATTAACTTTAACAGGACAAACGATCGACCACGAACAATTAATCAAACCTGGTTTTCTTGTTCTTGTTGTGTTCGTTAAAAAATGAGTGTGTTCGTTTCTGTCTATGTCTGTTTGTTAATAATATAAACAAACAATTCACAAACAAAGAAACTAACTGAACATAGATGAAAAAAGATAACCAAAAGAACATCAATTAAAAGTAAACGTGAAAACAAACATAATTAATCCAGTAGGCCAAAAAACATAAAAAAACATAAACGAACAAACATAAACGAGTGGCAATGAATGAATGTTCACAAACATATGTAAATTCCATGCCGATTGCTGAACGGTTCACTGAACGTTCAGTTCATTTACAGGCCAATGAACAAACAAACTGCACTTTCACACTAGGTAATGAATCTTTATCTTTATACTTTAATATATATGTATCAACAAAAAAAGGTGAAAATACATATCAAATACAAGATAAAGTACCTTTGTCATCCCATAAAACACCACATTCTGCACAGTGAATCATATCATATGATAACGATGGAAATGGAAGCTGTCTGAAATTAAAATTGCCAATCACTGCTGGAAGACCTCTTTCAAGAGATATTTGAACTTGACTACCGGTTAACTCATATGCAGCCATACAAACAGTCATTAGTTTCACTGACAGCAAATGAGCCCCGAAGCTACCGAACCCACAACCAATATCAAGAACAATGTGCACCTGTTGCAAGAATTTAAAAAGGATTAGTTTCAACTAAGCTACTATTACGTGTTTGCTAGTTATACTTAGGCCCGTAAACAGACTGAACGAAAAACGAATGGAGTTTTCTTGTTCATGTTCGTGTGTTTACCAAAATGGACAAAGAATGGTGTTTATGTTGTTCATTTATCACCTAAATGAGCATAAACCACCAAACAGCTCACGAACAGTTCACTGTTCACTGAACGTTTGGTTTGTTTACAGGACTGGTTATGTTGCCTATAAACAGAGGTTCCATAAAGCTAATCAAGAAAATCCAGCTGGCATCATAAATGCAGTCAAGAAAAGTCAACACTTACACCAGCTTGATGAAATTCAGCATCACTTCCGAGCCCTATCATCTCTGCAACTTGGTGGGAGTAATCTTTAACACCATCAAACATCAAGCCATCATCTGATTGAAAAGAAATTTGGTTCTCTTCCATTAACATCAACCTAAAAAACATAAATTATTCAAAAATTCAAAACGTTATAACAATGTTGATGCATTAATGCATGTATATAATGCAACTTCATATTAAAATTTTACCTTTTTGTCATGCTTCCAGAAGACAAGAATTGTTCTTTGGTTATTTTCACATTCTCATTCCAAATCACATCTCTACCAACGGGCCAACTCAGGGGTGTTTTATAATCTTTCGGAGGACGAACCAAACAATATGGTTCGCCTTTTGAAACTTCACAATGTCGATAAAACTCTTCACCGTTTATAAATCCAGTTAAAAGGTTTGCAGACACATTATAACAAGGTACATAATGTTCTCTTTCTTTTCCACAAAGTTTAACCTCCTTCAAGTTACTAACTCCTAAAGATAAACTACTCAAATCCAAATAATCATTTAATGCTTGCTGTTTTAGTCTTCGGTAGCTTGCATGAATGTCTGGTTTTACAGTCAATGCGACTGGATTGACCGAAATAGAAGACGGTCTAGATAAGACAATAAGTACAATAACACTAACAAAACAAAGGATTAACCATATCCTTTGCAGTCTATGCCTAGGGCCAAAAATCAAACATAGTCTTTTGATCAATGGCCTTCTCATATCATCAGGCTTTCAAAAACACTATCTAAAAGGTTGGCCTGACATATCATAAAAGCTCTTGGAAGAATCACTCAGAAGAGTATCAATTTTCAAAGGCAAATGAAAGGTATCTACAATCATGAGATCTAATTCCTAAATATCATCCCATGAAACCCTAAATCAAGATCGAACACCTATTCTCCTAATGATAAATTGATAGCTACTGAAGTAGATCAAGTAATCAATGAGCCTCAGATTCCTCAATTCCAGAAACGTACAGTTAGCAGTTCAATTGGCAAATTCCAGCAGATATTTCTTCAAATCAACCTACAATTGTCATCAGAGCTTCGTATTAGAACCTAATAACATGAAATTGCAAAAAACTAAGCATAAAACTATCACAGAATCGAGACGGATCTGAGGCAACGAGATACGAAGCAATTTAATCAATATAACTGAAACAAAACAGATGAATGCAATGGATATACAGTAAAAAAACGTTTCCAAATTCCTAAATCTCATCTCATCAAACCTACATCTGAGATCAAAACACCTAATGATAAACTAATAACTACTGACGTAAATCAAAGCAACAAACGAGCCACAAATTCCTCAACTCCAGTACAGTCAAGCAGAAATGTCTTCAAATTAACCTAAAATTGTAATCAGAGCTTCATATTACAACCTAATAACATAAAAGTGCAAAAAACTAAACCTAATTTCACACAGAATCGAGACGGATCTGAGCGATCGAGCTACTAACAGATTCAATCAACATAACTGTAACAAAACAGATGAATGCAATGGCTATAAAGCTCAACTGATATCAAACACCTAATTTCACCTAATGTTAAGTTAATAACTACTGAAGTAGATCAAGTAATCAATGAGCCTCAGATTCCTACAGTATTAACATGAAATTGCAAATTAAAACCATACCTAATTTCACAATCAGCACCTAAATCATCACAGAATCAACACGGGTCTGAGCGAACAATAACAAATGAAATACATAATATTAACAGAAATTGAAAACAAGGAGATACGTAACAACGTAATAGCTAGGGTTTTCGAAGAGCATAAATTATTTACCAGACAGGCGGTAGAGAGTGGTGGATTGGATTGGATTGGATAGATTGAGCGTTAGGTATATTTATTATTATTATGCTTAGATTCTGTTATCATTGACGATAAATGCTCACTTGATATTATTATTATTAATATTATTTTTATTATTATCATTGACGATCAGAAAGAGAGAGCAGTTTCTATCGGAGGAGAATGACTCCGGTCATTTCGGTTAGTCGTTTCAGAGTTTGTTTTCAAAAGTATTCAATTTTTTATTTTTTTACAGCATTTTTTTTTAATTCTAAACTCGTGCGTTGCGGCGAGATTGTTAGTTTGTTACAACGTACCAAAAACAAACTTGAAAACGTTAAATATCCATGCATGCTGCCACGCTAAGTGTGTTAACTCACGAGTTGAGACGCGTTAAAATGTGAAGAAAGATTTAGATCAAACTGCTCATACACGTTGGTTGTGTTAACTCGCGTGTTAAGACACGTTAAGTTTGCATTTTGCAAACTAATTTAGTAAAATTTTTTCGTATTTAAGATCAGACATTTCTTATCAACCAGTATGGTTTGGTCCACGGTTAATTCAAGATCTTACCATGTCATAACAGTAAAAAAAACTGAAATTTATAGAAAGACGAAGGCATCTAACTTCCATCAACCTACGACACAGTAAGTAAAGATGGGAAAGATTAAGTACCTGATGTCACGTGAACGCCGGAGTGTATTCAAGTTGGGTGAAGTTGGCTGAATATGTGAAAAGTTAGGTTTGTGTTCAAGATCTTTAGATTGGTGTGAAAAGTAAATTCAAAGAGGTTTTCTGTCCAAGATATTTGTTCAGTCAAAATTAACCACCACACATTTTAACAATGATGTTACGTGGACATGCAAGTAACCAAGAAACTAATAGGCTTTACCAATCTGTACCTTATGGATGTTTATTTGTACATTGATGAATAGTTATATATGTGAGTTAAGTAAATAATCATTTTTAAGCATACATCAAAGATGTCACACAATACACGAGAGTAAAGAGTTTTACATAAAACTCAATTAGAGTGAGAAGAACTAAATACACGGCTAAACCGCACAGAATCACGCCAAACTTGGCAATCGTTGTTCTATACTGGGGAAATAAACCGAACCACATCGAACTGTATTTGAATGTTTAGATTTGTGGTTCAAGTTCATTATTGTTGGTTACGAGTTTCATACCCAAATTCACTCATAATGGTCGATGTAAACTTTAGACTTCATTATTTCTAGAGAAATTTTTTCAGATACAAGCTGTGAAACCGTTTACACCCAAATACAATTAAACAAAGACTAAGACGACTAAACATGTGTCAACACAAACTGAATGTAAAGCCTAAAAACCGCCTCATAACATAACAAAACCCATTTTAGATTCGGTTAGATCATAAAACCGGCCGATACACCACTAAGCTGAATATTATCTACGTTTTTATTCAAAGCATACTATAAATGATAGTCACAGGGAACGTGAAAGTACCAACGATCTTCATTCCGGATCGTCCGTGCCGGAATCGGGTACAGAGTCGTACCAATCGCTTCAGAAACGCGATCTGGTTCGTTAATTGTCATCGTTCCTGATTTCAATCATGTCGTTTTTTTTGCTGATCAATCATGTTCCCAATTGATTCGATTCGTGTTCCCAATTGATTCAGTTCGCACCCCGTATGCGTTTTTCTATTGTTTACGATGTAATCTGGGTATTTGCAAATTTGCGCTTTCCGTCCTTTAAGTTAGTGTTTTTATTAAAATTTAACCTTAACCTTGTAGATATTGTAGATAGATGTTATTTACATATTAAACCATAATAAAGCTTATTTAAAGTTAACTTTATGTTAAGTTGTTTTGAAAAATTATTAAAAAATCTATATTAAATTGTTATGTATACGATATGATGCACCAAACTAAACGGTACACCGTACCGCATACCGAATTGGCGTTCCAAATGAACCTACCCCTCTCGTACCGAATCTTAAAAATGTACGAACCGCGTATCCGTTTCGTACCGCGATCCATGTTTAAACCATGGGTATTTTTAGTCCAATTTTAACTCTAAAGCATCAACTGCCACATTGCTCAAACTAATAGTTTCATCCATTAATCACCTTCTCCCTCTACAAATAAAGTATCTAGACCCACAAAATCTCTTGTATATGGTTCCGGCCCAGCCCTACGGGCACATGGCTCACTGAACCCAAAACACAATGAAGTCGAGTCTAGGAGCAGTCAAACCACATAAGAGGTCAGGCTTGAAGCTTCTTAAACTTACAAAATACACCCATTAGCAAGTTGTTGAGCCACAAGCTCTAAGACAGTCCACAAGAATATCCTCATTCAGTGACCGGCCTGCGTAAACCAAGGTGAAACTATGAATATTATGTTTCTTAGATAAAAACAATCCTGAATTATATGTGAAGAGTTGTTGTAAGCTTACCGATGAACACGATTTTGTTCGTTTGATTTTCTCCACTTTTCCATTTACGCGCAGGAACTATCTCATATATCTCCCTCACAGCCTGCAAATTCAAATCATTTTATTTATTCTGCACTTGAAATTATATATAAAGAGATTAAAAAGGTGTTGTGTTATAGATTACCTGTATGGTGTGAAGTTCATCAGAATTCACAATACTAAGAACACCTTTGCATCGATACACATCCATGTCATATTTCTTATCCCAAAGAATCTCCTCGAGCCATAAACGTACCTGAAAAGTTACCAGACATTATCACATGATGGGTTCGGTCCGGCTTTGATTTTATCGGTACCATTTGGGCTTACAAATTTTGGGCCGGAAAAAAAAAATGACCAAAAAAAAATAATGAACTTTGGCCTAAAACTCGAGGCGTGTATTTTTTTGTTAATTAATGACTGATTAATATTTACACATTTAGAACTAAACTTTTCAGCTAAACCATTTACTAATTTGTTATAAGTTACTTAAAATCCGTTTTTTTTTGTTCCAATTGGTTCACTTCGGTTTTTTTGGTTGATAGCAAAACCTAAACTGAACATCTAAACCAGAGAATTAGTTTAACTTAAACTTAAAACCATACCGTCGGGTATTCACAACGCTGCAAACTAGATGAGACAATTTCAACCCATTTAATTACAAATGGGTCAACTTGGGTTAAGTGTTACCTCAAACGAGTCATAAGCCAAATAAATATATAGCTAAAAAAAGAAAAGGTCAAATGGTCAAACCAGTTGAAAGTTGCTTACAGTCTAATTTAACATAACCTCCTAAACTGTTTGAATTATATAAAATTGTAATGATACTATTTTTGAAATCATAATTAATGCATACAGCAAATTTTAGAAGGGGTAAAAAGAAGTGTTCGAAATACCTTATCAAGATCGAGCTTCTGTGAATCTTGAATACATATGGTTCTCACGCCACTATCATGAAGATCTTTAGTAGTGAGTGACTTGTTTTCCTCTAGTAACTGTTCCAGATGAGCAGCATACTAAAAAGACACCACAAATAGGGAGCAAATATTAGTGTTTGAAATGATTAATAGAAAATTATTTGAGATGAACAGGGGTGTCATATCACTAACCGAAGCTTCATATGCTTTGCAATCTAATACTATGGATATATCAACTTGACACCTCACAGAATGAACAATATTAGCAAGTGAATTAATGCTAATTATCTCCTTGTCAAGCTCCTCTAGAGAATCTGGAGAAACCAGATCAACTTTGTTAAGAATCACAACATCCTACAACAAAAATTAAAGACAATGAGCATATGTATAATAAGATAATCAAACATATTAAAGTTTTGATATATATTGCAGGTGGCAAAATGGATGTTTATGTTATCACTTACTGCAAAAGCTATTTGTAAAAAGGCTTCAGGAAATGTGGATGAATCTTCATGCTTTTTGAGTTGAAAACGAAGATTTTTGGCATCTACGACCTGTTCAAGAATAAAGTTCAGTAACTTTCTTTAGCATCTTATAGTTGTGGATTTGTATATGAGTGAGTAAATTTCTACTTTAAGTTTTAAAGTAAGTATTTTAACCTTACAATGAAACACAAAACTTACAGTGATTATTGAGTCAAGCTTGACAGCTGCTTCCAACTGATCATCCAACCAAAGTATAGATGCAAGAGGAGCAGGGTTTGCTAACCCTGTGGTCTCTAGTAATATATGATCCAGTCTACATACACAGAAAAAATATATATACAGTAAACCATGCCAGAAATCAATGGATGGTAAGTTTGTAATACAAATGTTTTACAATATGGAAGTTAAGTATGGACACAAACGCACACATAAACAGGATGAAAGAACCAAAAACATAATGATTTACTTACGCAATTCAATGTTAATCCAAACATTCGCACAAATGATAGATATGCCAGTAATAAATAGATGGTAAGTTGCATAAAAAAAGAACCAACAAAAATGACGATTTTCTTACGCAATTCACTGATATTCCAAACATTTGTTCAAATGATAGATATGTCAGTGATCAATGGATGGTAAGTCTGTACTACACATGGAAGTTAAAAAGGGACACAAACGCACACGTGAACCGGAAGGAAGAACAAAAAATCATATTGATTTTCTTACACAACTCAATTTCAACCCAAACATGTGTTCAAATGATGTATATACCACTAATCAATGGATGTTAAGTTTGTAATACAAAAACTCTACATGTATGCATGCATAACTTTAAATATACAAGTATTCCAAACAAGCATGCTTACAACAGTAATGAAAAGCTAAAACAAGATAATATTCATCAGAATCACACATAAGATTTTATTGCTATGTGAGCTCAAATAAAATTTCACATTAAAGGGCGTTACCTTTCCTTCCTCTCAACAAGCTGTTCTAAAGCTTGAACCAGACTATGTTTGACGGTGCAACAAATGCAGCCATTTGCAAGCTCAACCCATTCTTCGACAAGTGCACCACCTTCACCTTCATTGATCATAGCTCTCTCAACTCCAATCTCTTCCCCAAACTCATTCAATATCACAGCTATCTTCTTTCCATGTTGTCCATTTAATATATAATTAACCAGCTGAAAAGAAATCAACAATTCCAAAGCAGAAAGCATGTTTAAATAGAATTATCAATACTGTTAATCATACAAAAAGATAGGTGTTCAGTATTCGAATCAGACTCGAAAAACTTAAATTCAATTCGAATAAAAATTTGTGATTTTCAGTTCGATTCGAATTCAAATAATGCATTTTATTTTATATGTAATTATACACACACATATATATACACTATATAGTGACATGCACGATTACGAAAGAGCTATTAATAAGACATTAAATCCTGACATGTGATATTCAATCCAATGATCAACCCAAGAAACAATTAACCTCATCAATAAATGTGTAAATTCTAAATCCATAATCTAGTAATCGGTTTTAAGTTTCTGTATTTGATCTCTGTTTCATTTAGCTAGCTACTTCGTTTAACGGTTTGTTCATTTGCCAACTAGGGGTGTTTACTGTTTAGTAGGGATGAGCTAATTCGGTGATTTGGTACCATCGGTACTAAACTTTTGAGTTTCGGGATTGGTACGGTACTGGTATTTCCCGAATTTTTACCTTCAGGACTGGTACCGTACCGATACCAAACCGAATATTTCGGTACTGGTACCAAGATTTTGTGATTTTCGGTACCGGTATGGTACCGAGCTCATCCCTAAATTCCGTACCGTGTGTTTAGTGCTCGATTCAGACTCGGAAAACTTGAAATTTGATTCGATTTAGTTCAAGTTCGGTAATCGAATCCGAATCCAACTTCAAAACTTCAAATCAGACTAGAATTCGATTCCAATTATTCAGTATTTGAAATTCGATTCGCCGAACACCCCTACATTAAGATCAGCTGCATAACTGCTAGCATAATTGATATCAAGCTCCAAAAGGCTAACCTAACATTAATATCCCTTATAATAATTGTTTGTTCAGAACCTAGGGCACAGTTAGCATGATTCAAAACAATTAATACACGCCTGATCACCAGACAGACTCTAGTTCGAAACAAACACTACATATAAACTCTATACCGTGAAATTGTATTGTAAATCTGATGAAATGATAATATAGAGTGAGTTAGTATAATAAATAGTACAGTGGATTTTCCGGCGCCGAGATAGCCGGTGATGACAGTCACGCCGACCGGTGGAAGCTCGTCCAAGTTATTGTTAAACGAATTATTACCGGCTAGGGTTTCGTTGATCGCCACGGCGAGTGGTGGGTCTCCGTCTTCGTCTTCCATTTTGGTGTTCTGTCTTGCGAACCTCAGGAAGCTGATAACCCTTAAATAGTTAGTGACCGGACTGAGCCGAGCACGAGCACGAGCACGAGCTTGGCTAGTTCTGACTTCTAAGTTACCGAGTTACTATAGCTTGAGGTCGGCTTGTTTTGATCTCTTTTGTTAAAGCTCGAGTTTGGTTTGTGGGTCGTTTTTTCAAGTTTGAGCTTGGCCTGTTTGTTTAAAATTATATACATTTTATTATTTTTTGAGAAATACTTAGACTGGCCTAAGCCCGACTCAAGCTAGTGTACATTACCTCAAACGAGCTCAAATTAGGATATGTATTGTGCCATTAATAATAGAAGCTCGGAAGAGTTAAAACTTAGAAATATACGAGGTCTGTTAAAGTGACAGGACCAAACAGTAACTCAAGCTCAGCTTAAATCATGTTTGAAGAAGATTGTAATTACGCATTACAATAGTACAACTTGTGTTTTGAAGCAAGGTGGAATTTTGCAAACTTGTAGGAGGATGTTTGAAATTATGTCTAGCCTTATAATTCGAGTATATTTGAGATAATTCATCAATCCAACTACATTATAAGATGTTTAGCACAACCTTCTTTTAACGGCGAATTTATTTTTAACTTTTGTCATTTATGAAACTTGTATCAAATCCCTCCCAAGTCCCAATTCATTATTTGTTTCAAAGTTTTTTCTTTACCAATAGACCACCAACTTATGGGTATATTTGGTATAATTGATATGAACAAGCCTAATGTGTTAGGCACCCCATGGCTGTCCAACTGTTAGCCGTTACACACGCATCTTTATTGCTCCATGATAAAGCGCATTAACACTTGGTCTTGAAGTATCATACTTAAGCATAGTCGATTTTGATTTTTGAATATATTTATTAAGTGTGGTCTCTTTTTGTTTCTGAATTATTTTTGTTATAGATAGTTTTATATTTGAAAAAATTGCGTAAGTGGATCATATATGAACGTTATTGACATGTAGACAGGGTGACTTTAACTGACCAAACCTAAAAAAACAAGTGTTATGATGTGAGTTTAGTTAACCAATATATTCAAAGAAAGTGATTGGTTGAAATGCTAATGGCCCCGAAAAAGCATCTTGATCATCACTTAGTTGACAAGCAAGAGGAAATAGTTTGGGCAAGAAGTGACGCCCCCTATGTTATGGTTTTTTAAAGATTGAAGTGTGTTGAGATGACATGGAGTGACGCCTCTCATCTCAACACAACACTTGGTCAAAGACACTCGGTTGAAGTAGTATCTTATCATATATGGTTCTTTTATGGTATGTTTTGTCTTAAACTTTTAATTCTTGTTTGACTTTATAGTTACTTCTGTTTTAACGGTTTAACCTAATCTATCATTAGGTTAGTTATATTTACTCCATGGTATTTTAAGTTGTTTAAGTGGTTGCTTTTGGATGGTTACTTTTCATGTCCAAAAGATAGGTAGTGTCACATGCAATGAGTCTATTATTGACTTATTGGGCTCGTTAGCATGAACCTGTTAGACTTTTACCTAACACACCTTATACAATGCTACGTCTCTTTCACATAAATACCTTTCACACATACACATACATATACGCATATATACAAATAAGATACATATCTACATAACAGTTAATGTTTGTAATATTGATAGACTCGATCGTATAATTACGCATGGATCATTGTTACAATCATATAATGTTGTTTGAAAGTATAATTGTAGAAAATTATTTTCAAAACCCAAGTAATGATTCACCAGGCATTTCTTTCTCTTTGTGTTCTATTTTAATTTTGCAAACAAATAAGTTAGAACCGTGTTACAATAAGCAAAAAAAATATAATTGTTAACTTTTATTTCAATATGTTATAATAGTTTGTCACTCATCTCTTCTTAAAATCAAAAAAGGAAAAAGAAAATGAACAAAATAGTTTGGTTTTTCGTTAATACATATGAATATGTAAATGATACAAAAAAATTAATGATGTATGAACACATTAGCTTGTTGGTTTTTAATGTACGTGTGATATGCAGGTGTAGCTTGTGATTCTAATGGAGTTTGCCAAATTAATGTTTGAAGCTCAATTGATTCAAACTAATTTATTAAATAACTCTAATTTTGATGCTAGATCTGTCCGGAATAAATTGATAAGAAAAGAAGCAATATAAGGTGTGAAAACTGAAAACAATATAAAAGATATCACAAGAAGGAAAAGGAAAGACAACAACCAGAAAAAAAAAGGTTTGTTCTAATAAAAGTATAATGCTATTCCGACATATAAAAAGAAAAAGAAAATCATTTGATGTCAACATATGCATTTGCACTAATATTTTGCAAAATATATATTTTTGTTGTGATTATTTTTGCGCAACTTCCCAATATAATACTATTTGTTAAATTATATATTTTTTCTAAAAAAAAAGTTTTCCTTGGCCTTTTTGTGTGGCAAACAGTCTTTATATCTTACAAGTTACACCTTACAAGTATATTATTTGTGTTTGGTCATTTTCTTAGAAACAATACAAAATTGTAATCTTTTTTTTTTAGTATGAAACATCTTAAAACACAACTAATGTTGCAAGTTGTAACATATGGCTTTATGGCAGTCGTACCAATCAATACCTTTCATTTTACTCACTACATGATTATTTATTTATTTATTTATTTATTTACTTTTCTGTTACATGAATGAAGACTTCACATTCACATGTGGTCATTTGTATCATTCTTGTCTCATCTAAAGACAATGCAATTGAAACGCATTGATGCATAGTATATGAGACAACATTTCTTATGGACACAAATGTTATTGTTAAATGATATGAAGTTTACCTAAGTCTTTAGGCTACAGATATTGATGAGAACATGTTTGGGATTGAGTTTGAAAAATGTTTATTGGCTTATTGGTGTTTTTAAATAGTTAATAAGTTAAAATGTGTTTGGCAATCATATTTTTTTTTTACTTTTTGAGAGTGTTAAAATGGCCCAAATCCTGACTTTTTTAAATGGTTTTGAGAAAAAGTCAATAAGCACTTTTCAAACTCAATCCAAAAAAGTCAATAAGCACTTTTCAAACCCTTAAGTCTTCTTATTTGATTTCTTTATGATTAGTAATAATTTATTTTAACACTTCTAAAGCTTTTGACAGATTACCTAGTTATTTATATAAATTATAACACACATATAACTCTATTATATTCATTCCAAAATACAATCCAACAGCTTTTTTGGATTGTTTTCAATCGTCTATGAACTTAATTACTACGGAGTATAAAAAAATGTATATTTTGTATATATCATGTTGTCTAGTTGAACATACAACTTTGATTGCACACATAATATAGTGTATTTGTTTTAAAAAAACAGTTAAATACTTCTTAATAGTATAAATAGAAAGGAAGCCGCTAAACAAACACAAGTACGATATACATGGTATACAACCTTTGGTATGCAATGGGTACATGCTTATATACAAATAGAGTAGTGTTCAAATAAAAATAAAGAGTTTCAAATAAATGGTAAGAATTAACAGATTTTTGACATGAACAAACTATGATGAAAGAGCAATTATATGAAACTATAGTGGTTTATACTAGTGAAAGAGCAATAATATTAAACTATGTCGGTTTTTGGTAATTTTAAATCTCAACAGTTGATTAGCATGATTCAATGACTATGATTTATTCATTAATGTTATTCATATGCAACAACTTGTTTTTTGAATAACCCTTCCCTATAAAAATATATATACGATAAAGTATTCAATAACCAATTAACCATGCATCCAATATACTATATCTACAAGTCATATACATTATCTAAAGACCAATATGTTAGATATATATGATGAGAGTATGGTATGATGAGAATCATATATATTATTATTATTATTATTATTATTATTTTGTACATAACTTTTCATTTAAAAAGAGTGTGAAAATAAGACTTCCAACATTCTAGCACCACTTCTACACCCCCACTCTCTCTATAGTTTGGCATAAAACTCGGTGGAAAATCCACAAACGTATTCTCCATTATTAATTTGTGCTAATCTTTAAATCCTTAATATCATTATCACCATTTCCTACTAACTCACTATATATATCTCACCATAACCGCCACCCTCACGCGCCACCGTCCGCTACCCATTCTTTGAACACTGAAAATGTTGTTGAAGACAAAAATGGTGGTATTAATATTATCTTTGTGGATGGTACTTGTTCATCCATGTTTTGGTGATGATGCGATGATTACTAGAAAAAACTTTCCAAATGGTTTTGTTTTTGGAACTGCCTCTTCTGCTTACCAGGTTTTTTCTTCTTCTTTTACGCTCTGTTTCCGAGTTCATTTAAGAATGGAAAAATAATGAAATGAAAGGAAACAAAAAATTATTGTGTTCAAGAGGTTCTTGAAAGAAAGTTGTGTTCGTGAGTTTCATTACCGAGTAAAAGAAAACATATATTATAATTATTATTTAAAGGTTTATTTAATGTTTGGAAAGTGAATTTCTGAAATGTGATGGATATTTTTATATTAAAATAGAAATGATAAAGTATGACGTATCGAACTATCGATGCAGCGGTTATCCAATACGATGAACATGATCCATACATTTCTGTTGTTTTTATTATTTTTGTTTTTAATCTTTACATAAAAGCCTAGTTGAAACTTGAAACGTTATGCCTAGCTAGTTGAAACTGTTGAGACATTTACATAGGAAAAAAAAAAGTATTTTTGTATTATGCCTGTTATTTTTGTTCAACGACTGAACGACATACGTTTTCTATGTAGTTCAATGTTTTTAGACAGTTGTGTCTCAATGTCGCATCTTATATTAATGTATCATTTAAATGGTTTGTCAGGTGACAAATACACATACATATAAAGAAAAGTTTGTATAGCTGTTTTGAAAACTTGAGACGGGTTCAACTAGATTTAAGAACTGGATGATGTTATAACTAGTTATAAAAAAATATATATAGTACAAATATTTAAATATATCCAAGAAAAATTCCCAAAATAAGCGTTTATAAAAACGTTTTTCAGGATTTATGTGCCATTTGCAAGATTTCCCAAAATAAGTATTATAAACTAGTCGTGACGAGTAGTTTATGATTACACACGATTACTTTGTAGAACCAGTTAAAACTTGTCACGTGTTCTTAAACTAACCGTAATAAGCAGGTTCACTAATAATTTGCTCGTCACGACTAAATAAGTTTCATGCCTCGTAATCAACGCCCACGATTAATTTATAAGACCTTTAGTCGCGACGACTAGTTTACCTGGTTTACATTCCCTACACGAGTAGATTATTAGTAGTTAACTCGCCGCGACTAGTTTAATCTTACAATCTACTCGTCGCGAGTAAAGAACTTATGAATTACTCGTGGGAGTTGATTACGAGGCATAAAACTTATTTAGTCGTGACGAGTAAATGGTTAGTAAATCTGCTTGTTACGGTTAGTTTAAAGACACGTGTCAAGTTTTAATTGGTTATACAAACTACTCGTCACGACTAGATTATAATACATATTTTGGGAATTTCTTGCAAATGACACCTAAAACCTGAAAAACGTTTTCATAAACGCTTATTTTGAGAATTTTCCCAATATATTATCTTTTAATAGAAAAGAAAAAATAATAATGAGGAAAAAGGAACAAAACTATAGAGTTTTTGGATTGGGGAATTTTTTTTAATTAATTTAGCTAATCAAAATACAACATAAACTTCTTTATTGATCAGTCAACAAAGACTTTCAAATCATAATGTTAGCAATTCAAAACTTATAATAGACTTTCAAATCATTGACTGCTGATATGATTTATTTCTTTTTATTTTTGGTTTTCTGTTAGTATGAAGGAGCAGTGAAGGAAGATGGAAGAGGTCCTTCTATTTGGGACAAATTTGCTCATTCATTTGGTAAATTTTCAATGTTTATTATTCATTATAAGCATTAAAAAGAAACAAAAATTAACGTGGCTCTGTTAAAAATAAGATCGTGTTATGTATAGAAAATGTCCTGGATCAAGGTTCACATTGTCAACGATTTAAGGGTTTTCGACTTTTAGGCGTGTTTGGGATTGCTTATAATAAGTTAGTAACTTATCATTGCATTTAAAAAAACAAAATGCGGGTTAGCAAATTTAAACACTTAATAAGCAATCCCAAACACCCTTTTCGACCTTCAAAAATAAAATTACAATTTTGACCTTGTAATTTGGCAGGTAAGGTGGCTGATTTTAGTAATGCTGATGTTGCAGTTGATCAATACCATTTGTATGAGGCAAGTAATCTTTTTTCTCTTGTAAATGTTATCTATTTGGTTTTTATTAATATTTGTTTTCATTTGTAAAAAAGGTTTATTAATTATTTTGATGGTTCACATGTAGGATGACATAAAGTTGATGAAGGATATGGGCATGGATGCTTATAGGTTTTCAATCTCATGGCCAAGAATTTTCCCAAGTAAGGAATTTTCAACTTTTTATATCATGATTACTTTTATATAATAAAAGATTTCCCAAGAAAGGAACTTAATCAACAAAATTTAATATAAAATAATGGGAATGACCATAAAATATAGTTTTATTTTACCTGTGAGACACACAAAATGATTTTACGTATCTACTTTATCTTCACGTATCATCATAAATGTCTTGAAATGTATCATCACAAATTTCACGTATCTACTTTATCTTCACGTATCATCATAAATGTCTTGAAATGTACAAGTTTGGTCCAACTTTTAAGGAAATAAAGTAGTTACGTGACAAAAATATCGTGTGTGTTAAAAAGTAAAAAAGTTGGTTAGTTTATAATAAGAAGACTAGATAAATAAAATAATTCCACATATTTTTAAACTATTAAGGTAAAAAAAATTGTTTGATAAAAACATGAACATATAATTACCCCTAAAAATATTATTTTTGTAATTCCATAAATTTTATCATTAATATATTTGTTACCCTAAACTTAATATTGTTTATAATAATCAATTTTTATTGTTCTCCACTAAATTTTTTTTTATCACAGATGGAAGTGGTCAAATCAACCAAGCTGGAATTGATCATTATAACGCTCTTATTAATTCTTTATTAGCCAATGGTATGTTTATATGTTAACTAATAACACTTATATTTAGATGACAGAATAAGCTAATTATAATTGCAAAAATGAATCATAATAACCAACTAATTGAAAAACTCATTTTATAACCGTGTTTTTATTTTATTATTATTGTTGTATCCGTATAAATAACCAAAACATCATTAAAGTTCGATATTTTAATTTTTTGTAACTAAAGTCGACTGATAATAAAAACCTAGAAACCAAAACATTATAAATAGATTCGGTTTTAACCCGTAATCAAACTAAACCGGCTCATGTTCACTTTTGTTACTATGTTCTTATAATTAGACGTTTAAAAATACAAATTACACTCTTTAAAATTAAACCATAGGGATCGAACCGTATGTGACCATCTACCACTGGGACCTTCCTCAAGCACTACAAGACCGATACAATGGATGGCTCGACACTCGAATCATGTAAATATTTATTTTTCCTTTTAGAATTTTATTTATTTGCACAAAATATTAAAACTTTTTTTTTACTTGTGATGTTATTTTGCATGTTATTATAACACAGAAATGATTTTGCAACATATGCCGAGACATGTTTCCAGAAATTTGGTGATCGGGTGAAGAACTGGATGACATTTAACGAACCTCATACATTAACCGTACAAGGTTATGATGTTGGGCTTCAAGCACCGGGACGTTGCTCTATACTTCTTAGATTGTTTTGTCGGGCAGGAAACTCGGCCACTGAACCTTACATTGTTGGTCATAATGTACTTCTTGCACACGCAGCCGCCTTTGACATCTACAAAAGAAAATACAAGGTAAAAATTAGAGCATATATATAATTAGTACTCATCGTTATACTGTAATTTCTGTGTTTTTATAAATAGTTGATCAATAATACACAATTTGTTTACTTAAAACTTATCAACGTCTTTTTATAACACTAAAAATATCATTTTGTTAAGGCAAAACAAAATGGACGTGTGGGGATCGCATTTGATGTTATCTGGTACGTGTCTGGTACAAACAAAACCGAGGATATCGAGGCGACACAAAGAGCGCAAGATTTTCAGTTGGGATGGTTTCTCGACCCTGTAATGTTTGGAGACTACCCGAGTTCAATGAGGACGAGAGTTGGAGACCGGTTACCAAAATTTTCTAAACTTCAATCGGCTCTTCTCAAGGGTTCGACTGATTTTGTTGGCATAAATCATTACACGACATGGTACGCGTGGCACAACTCAACTAGCATCATAGGCGTTTTACTCAATGATTCTGTTGCGGATTCGGGCTCCATTACCCTTCGTATGTCAATGTCATTTAACTTTATATGTTTTGGTTAAATTATTGAACCCGGACTTTTTAAACTGTATATTGTTGAGTTGCAGTATACAACTCAACAATATACATGTTATCAACAAATTGTCTAGTAATATGATTTATTTTTTTGTGTTTTTTTACTAGCGTGGAAGAACGGGAAAGCAATTGGCGATAGGGTACGCTAACTTTTACATGGTAAGAAAAATTGTCACGTATACTTAATTACTTACGATTCTTTTTATATTGCAGGCAAATTCGATATGGTTATACATAGTACCAAACGGGTTTAGAAGCTTATTAAATTATGTCAAGAACAGATATGGGAATCCTCTAGTGATTGTCACTGAAAATGGTAATTTTTCACTATGAGATCTTGTGCCTTGTAAGTTGTAACATGGGATGTTAACGTTCGGTTTAACTGGTTTTGGGACAAATAAAGAGTAAAACAGTCGCATAGCCCAAAATCCTAGGATAGTTCTTCCCCGGTTTGTAGTATACTCATAAACCAAAATGTTCATTACGCTTTCAGAACTCCTAAACCGAATGACTAAGTTTTTTAAAAAGAGAACTGCGGTTTTCGTCTTTGTGGTTTTCCCAAATTTGCAATTTTAGTCCAATAGTTTCAAATTTACGGTTTTTGTCTAATAGTTTTGTTTTCAGTTGCAATTAAACCCGACCTAACTAACCTCGTTAACTTTGGTTGTGAAACCCATCAGCATGTCCCTCACGTGAGGGGCAGTTTTGTCCTTTTTTCCCCCAAATAAACCCCAACACTAATTCCCAAATCCCATTTTCATCTTTGTCGTTCTTTCCTTTGATTTCCACAAACCCTACACGAACAAACGAGGATTATGATTCATCTCTAGTGGCTTCGATCATGACACATTTGGTACTTGGTAGATAACGAGCCAAACACTTACACTAACCAATTAAGGACAAAATTGCTCCTCACATGAGGGGCATGTTGATGGGTTTAACAACCAGAGTTAATGGAGTCAGTTGGGTCGGGTTTAATTGCAACTGAAAACAAAACTATTGGACGAAAATCATAAATTTGAAACTATTGGACTAAAACCGCATATCTAGTCAAACCACAATGACGAAGACCGCAGTTCTCTCTTTTTTAAAATAATCGAACGTGGAACCGAACTTGTTACCACCATTTATGGAGGGTACAATATAGCATGTTACATTTATTTATGGAGTGTACAATACAGCATGTTACTTATATGCTTTTGTTCCAACAGGAATGGATGACTCAAACAGCATATTTATCTCACTCAAGAAAGCACTAAAAGATGAAAAAAGAGTCATACTATAATGACTATCTCACAAACTTGCTAGCTGCCATAAAGTAAGTCCATTTAGATCATTGTACAGTCCAATGATCCATGCATTTACGTTCAGGTTTGATGGTCTTTGCAGGGAGGATGGGTGTAATGTGAAGGGCTATTTTGCATGGTCTTTGTTGGATAACTGGGAATGGGCTGCGGGTTATAGCTCACGATTCGGGCTGTATTTTGTTGATTATAATGATAAGCTCAAAAGATATGCAAAGGACTCGGCTATATGGTTCAAGAATTTCTTGACCGTGGGTTAGAAGATTACTTGAGATTATTGTTAGTCATATGTTCATAGTTTACGTTATGAGCACGCGTCCAGAAACTAGGATTATTTTGGATTTGTTTGTGTAACATCCTGACTACGGGATAGATCACTTGAGATCATTGTTGGTCATGTGCACATAGTTAATATGTTCCTACTTATTCATTTGGATTTGTTTTGTGTAACATTCATACATGTTCATAGGTCATATCTTGACCACTGTATATAAGTATTTGACTACACAACAGGAAAATGATGATGCGACACAATGATAAGATGTCATGTTATTATTATACAAGGAAAAAACACAAAAAGCCTCTGGAATTTATTTTAGTTTAGAAAGAAATTGTAATGTTGTGTCAAAACCATACAAATGAACACGCGGATTCCGCGAGATTTATAGTTAAATTTGACAAAAACACAAAAATAATAAAACATGCGTCTAGTAACGAAGCATGTAAGTGCGACGGCGGAACCAGTTGTAGTCGGGCAATAGCTTCACAGGCCCAGATGCTGCAATTGCAATGTCCTACAATCACCAAAAATAAAATATAAAAATCTAGAATACATGTAATTATTATAGCCATGTGTAAAAGGTGTGCAAAACGAAGTGTTACCTGGTCGAATATAAATCTGTTTGCTACACGTTTAATGGTAGCAGCATCGACTGCATCGATTCTGGCAAATAATTCAGCAAATGGGATTCTACGCCCATATGTGATCAACTGCAAAAATAACAATTATACATCAGAATTTAAAATTTCCATGTACACATAAAATAATTGCTATGAAAATAAATACTAGTTTAGCCATTAGAAATTAGCATGTACGAAAACAATGACCAAATTGGGTCAAATGGAAATTAAACAAAACATCATCATTAAATTTTAATGATGTGCAAGCAATAAGCCAACTAAACAAAATGCAAAACATAAACAACAAAGGTTTAAGGTTATATAGTATTTATGTATCTGTATACCTGTCGTCCAATGTCTTCAGCTGTAGGGCTGGTTCCATCTATGTGGAGAAGCAATGAAGATTTAAGCTGCAAACAGTTAAAAATTGTTATTAAATATATATCTACTACACATTAACAATTACTTATTCTGCTAATTTTGTTATTTGATGTCACAGTATCTTGAAATAAGCTACAACGGTTTAAGGTTATATAATAATATATGAATCTCAAAATAAACCTACAAAGTTTTAAGTTTATATAATATTATTATGAACCCAAATTACATTTACCATCTGTGACACTTTTTATTTGTCGCAGCTACACACGTAATCCGACACTGTATATCTAACAAAATAACACGAAAGTGAATAAAAAAAAGTACCTGATTTTGAGCGCGAATAACATCATCATCATTGACACGGTAGCATAGTTTGCTAACTTCTTGCATTATTGCAAAAGCCAAATCATCCAAACAGTCAGCCTACACAAAACAAAGAGTAAGTACCCACTACGTAAACACTAGTGATATAACTAAAATATGAAATTAAACTCACCTTAGCAACCGCATACACACCAAATAGTCCAGTGTCTTTATAGTTGGTGTTGAAAGCCATCATACTCTCAGCAAGTTCACTAATTCCCACCTGCTGAGCCAGCTGAGACCTGTCATAGTTTCCAAAAAATATAAATATTTCAACAAGTGGCTATAAGACAAATATCGAATAACAATAATTACATTAATCATAAAATGTACCCCATATGTTTGCCTGCACCAGCAGTTTTGTTCCATGATCCAAGCATAGCTTGAATGACCATTAAGGCTATGGAATCTGGATCGGTCCATGACGCTCCATTGAAAGCAACGGCAAACTGAGCAAGGGGCGCATCATCATCCCTCATACGGATCTAATTATTGCACGCTTTTAGTAACATTATAACTAATTATCAGAAAAACAAAAGCTTTGTTCGAATACGCACCTCAGAACCGGTGAATATTGCAGGTTCCTTTTCCACCAACTGTGTTGTGGTGGTAGGATCGGCAGACAATTTTGTGAACACCTTCTTCACCTGTTCTACAAGGTCCTCGTGTTTGACAGCTCCAGAAGCTGAAATCACCTGTGACAGATAAATAGATTAAAAAAGGTTTGATCTTTCACATTATATTATCAATGTACAAGTTCGGTACCATTCTGTGGGCTGCATAGTGAGTTGAAATGTAGTCTTGAATGTCTTTCTTTGTAATCTTCTGGATGTTTTCAGCTGGACCAAGAATGGTTCTACCAAGAGGAGTGTACTGGAAAGCGGTAGCATGCAAATGATCAAAGATCACTTCCTCAGTCTGTTGTCCAACCTGTAAAAAACATTGCAAGATTAACATAAAACATTCAATGACAACTGGGAAAAGATTATACTACAGTAAATCAAATACTGTGGAAAAATCATCATACAAATAATAAATCCTAAAAACAAACATAAGTGCATAACAACTCACAAAACTTTCATGCTACCTACTAGACTACTATATTGTTTAATGTCAAATGATATGTCCAAGGTCCTTCATGTAATGATGTATATAACTTTATACTTGTAATCTTGTTTAAAAAGAGTTTACATCAATATGTGATTGATTGTGTTTGCTAAATTATTAATCCATGCCTCTTTTGTGTGAAGATACTGGAAAAAACCAGATAGTAGTCACCTATTTTCTAAAATTCATGTGCTCAAATAGAGTTTACAACAGTATGTAATTGTATTAATATACATACAGAACCATTACATGCCAATAAATGTACCAAGATTCACACCTCACAATCAACACCTGTCTTGTGTGAGCATAATATCTATTTACTGAAAAATCATGCTAAAAAACACAATATATATATCATCATCATCATCATCATCATCATCATCGTACTCAGTATATCCCACCAATAGCAAAGCTATGGTAGGGTCTGAGGAGGGTAAGATGTAGACAGCCTTACCTCTACCCCATAAGGATAGAGAGGCTGCTTCCGGTGAGACCCCCGGCTCGAATATATATATATATATACTTTAATTCAATAAAAAGTTCAAAACTTCATCATCAATCAACTAATAACATTAAACTCTCACATCCTTAATATCTCAACCTTATTAACTGTACCCAAATAACAGTGGAATACACATCTAGTTTCTGAAATTCACAAGCTTAAAATCACATTTTTTATACTTTAATTCAAGAAAAAGCTCAAAACTTCATCATTAATCACCTAATAGTATTAAACACATCCTCAATAATTCAACCTGCAAATAACAGTGGAGCACACATCTAGTTTCTGAAATTCACACGCTTATAAACACAACTTTAATACTTTAAATAAAAAAAAAAGTTTCAAAACTTTACCATTAATCAACTAATAATATTGAACACTCACATCCTTAATATCTCAACCTTATTATTTGTACACAAATAACAGTGGAACACACATCTAGTTTCTGAAATTCACAAGCTTAAAAACACAATTTGTATACTTCAATTCAATAAAAAGCTCAAAACGTTGTCATTAATGAACTAATAATATTGAAAACTCACATCCTTAATAATACTTCAACCTTATCATTCATTCATTTGCATTCAACAATAATCAAAAACACACATACCACTTTGTTCAAAGACCTTCATGATCTAAAGTATAAAACTTTATATACGTAAAGTATCATTACGTGCCAATAGCATGCTTAAAATCACAATGTTTATACACTCAACCTAAAAAAAGTTCAAAGCTTTAATCAATCAACTTATAATATTAAACACTCAAATCCTAAATATATCCTAAATAACAATATTATAAGCTCGCATACCTCTTCCATCTCACGAAGAATCACCCCGCGCTCCCGATTGATCAACCGCTCATCAAACGTCGAATTCTGCAAAATATCCGCCAAAATATCCAACGCCTTCGGGACGTCCCCACCCATGACCTTGGCGTAATACGTCGTCTGCTCCCGACTCGTATACGCATTCAAATGCCCACCCATATTCTCAATCTCCTCCTCCAAATCCCTCACACTCCTCTTATCCGTCCCCTTAAATATCATATGCTCTAAAAAATGCGCAACGCCATTCGTCTCATCGGTCTCGAACCTCGACCCGGCATCGATCCACACCCCGACCGTTGCGGTCTGGGACGAGAGGTTCGACTCCGTGGCGACACGTAGGCCGTTGGGGAGAGTGGTGACACGTGTCTCGGGGTATTTTAATATGTTTGTGTGGTCGGATAACGTTGGGTATGGTGAGTTGTGTTTCAGGAACCTAGGGTTAGGGTTTGATAAAAGTTTGAGCTTTGATTTGACTTGTTCGGCGGCTCGGTCGTAGATCATGTGGGTGGGTGGTGGTGGTGATGGTAGTGGGTTGTCGGAGACGGCGGCGGCCACGGCGGTGGATGCGGATCTGGTGGCGGCGAGTAAACGGTGAGATCGGCGGGAGAGCTTCAGAAGCTGCCGGATCGCCATGGCTGGTTCTGTGATTCAAATCTCTGAGGTGAGTATGAGGTTAGGGTTTGGTTTGACGAAGAAGATGATAATAATATAATGGTGGAGGAAATGGGTCGGGTCAGAAAATTGGGGATCGAATTGGTCTTTTTGTATAGTGATTATTAATAAACTCTGAAGCGAAAATATAGTAGAAATTTATGGAAGTAGGATTGGGCTTTTTGTTGGTTTAACTGGACTCTATTGTTTAGTGTTTACGAACCCAATACCTGCCCCATTTATGTAAGCTTGTTTATTCAAATCAGAGGCGCACAAACCGGGTTTTTGATTACCCTATTTTCGGGTATTGAAGTATTGAGAAAACGTTATATTCGGGGGGGTCTTTTCGGGTATTTTACGGGTGTAGATTGAATTTTTTAAGAAGTTGCACTTTTTTCGGGTATGTTTAAGGTATTTTTCGGATATAGATAGGATATTTGAAATACCCAGTCTCAGGTATTGGAAAAACTCGACTCCCGATATGGAACCGGTTGGGGTTTTCAGGTATTACCGGGTACAAATCAGGTACGGATCGGGTTCGGGTTTTAGTACCGAAATGTATACCATGTTCGTATCCTACGGGTAGAGTCGGGTTACTCGGGTACGGGTTCAGATATTAAAAATCCAGGTATAAAAATAACCAGTTTCTGTTTTTTTTTTGGGTCGGGTACGGGTTCGGGTATTAAAAACCCAGGTATAAAAAAACCAGTTTCTGTTTTTTTTTTTTCGGGTTGAGTTCCATGTTCGGTTTTTTTTTCAATCTCTAATTCAAATAGATTTGGTAAAATTTATGTATTTTATGATTTTTATCCTATCTATATAACTAATCCTGCATTCCTGCCTCTATGTGAACAAACCTATTTGAAACCTAAAAGCTGGTTGGGATGAAACAGGTTCGGTTTGGTTCACAAAAGTCAAAATCGATTTATGATCGGCCCGGTTTTGGCGAAGAAAATTAAAAACAAGTTCCGAATCTACGGTTCCGAACCGGTTTCTACATAATCGGTTTCAGTTCAATTTTTTTGTTTGCTCGGTTTCGGTTTGATTTTTGGGGGTTTGATTAACCGGTTCTTTTGCCCACCTCTACTTTATATGTTTTTAACGGTTATATATTAAAAAAAGAGAGAGAGGTCCGGTGCACGGTCCAAATAGGAACCGAAGACCGAAAGCCAGAAGAAACTTTACAAAAAAAGGAAAATACAAAATTACAACAACAAAGGACTAGAAGATCTAGTCTTTAGCCAAAGAGTCGTCTTTTTCTTGATAAGCTCGAAGATTGTGGTTACAAGTTCTGTTGAAAGGCAGAAGATTTGGTTTAAAACTCGTCTCCTCCGACGGTTTGGATGGACATTTATAAAATCGGGAAAAATTGTCATTTTGGGAATATCTCTTCTCAGATGGATTATTTTGGAATTTTTTTAAAAATTTATAATTGAACCAAAAGTTGTAAAAACACCCACCCAATTCTCACGTGTGGACAAAACGCAAGACTTTGAATGATATAAGAAACACTGGAAACTAGAGATTTTGAATGGTAACAAGCAGTTGGTAGAACGATTAAAATATGTGGTTATATTGTATTATTGTAGCCTTGTAGAGTTGTAGGTGGTGGTAATGAAAGAGTGACGGTGATGGTTGAAATGAATTTAAACCTATACAGATTAATTACTTTGACTACCTTATTTTTTATTTATTTAAATAAGTATGCAGAATTTCATAAAATTCCAATACAAATAAGAAAAATAATAGGTGGTGGTGGCGGTGGCGGGGGAGACGTAAATTAAATGTTTTAAAACTACATGGATGTAAAAAGAACATGATAGAAGGGCATAATAGTCTATTCAACTTTTCGTTGGACGTTTAACTGACGGAGGGACTCGGCTTTTCTTGTCAAAAAAGTATAGGGACTCATCTAAGTCATTTTAACTATTGTGGGCAGAACTTGCACTCATCGTGTAAGTTCAAGTACGCAAGTCATAATTCTCCCTTAGAATAATCAATAGTTTAGAATATATTAATTACAAATATTATATATTATAATTAGTTTTTGAATAGTTTTGTTTTTTTTTGGAATGACGACTATATTGTGTGTTTGATCACCGCAAAAGACCCCTCCTTCATGTGATTTTTTCTTATTTTTACATGTGAAAAATGAGAAGAAGAAAAAATTAATGTCCATTAAAAATTACTAATGTATGTACAAATGACAAAAATCTATCCAAAAGAACGAGTAATTATGGATGCCCATAGATCGACTGTTCTAGTTGTCATTTCTTTTATACAGTATTTGTACATATAATATAGGATGGTCATTTTGACTTTTGTGGACAGAACCATCGCTTGCCTAAAAAGTTCATAGTACGCAAATCATAATTCACCCTTAGAATAATCAATACAAATAGTATTAAGTTATAATTAGTTTTAGAGTAGTTAGTTTTTATAGATATAATTAATTTATACAATATATTTATTACCCTACCTGGCCCAATCGTCACACCTGACCTTATTTATTACCAGCAAAAGACTCCTCGCAGATCTTGAACAACTAGTATGGATGGCCGAAAGTTACAAGACAAAATTTGTTTTCAGGTTGACAACCCGGTTCTGGTCGGGTCAAAAAACAAAGACTCTATATTCAATCATTCAACCAAAATACTAATTTAATCATTCAAATTATCGTTGTTGCACGTAAAAAAACATTTTTTTAAACTAACAAAGACAACATGCGAGGGGAAGATACAAGTATCTGCAAAGGATAAGATAAGATGTGAACGGAAAGATGAGTACCTCAAGCCTCAAGTTCAAATTCAAAAACCGAATTCACATAATTAAAACAAACGTATTCCTAATTCATTAAGGAGACCAAATTCAAGCATTAAGTCTTCCAATAATTCCAAACCCTAACATACTAAGTCGAAAATAAAAACGCTAAATTTGTTGCTTGCCTAATGTCTAAATTGTGATCCGTGAGCACTCACGACTTGACCCGGGTCTAGTGGTCTAAGTCTTTTTCGAACGCCTTGCTTCTGCTTATGTTCGATTTCATTTTTCACACCTTAGCCCAGACAAAAACTCTTATGCTTCGGTTTTTTTATTAGTACTAGGAGTGTGGACTTATTGTTAGTTTTTATTGTTTAGAAATAACTTGGGCTTTGGCTTTTCTGTTTGATAAAATTTGGGTGTATGGGGCTCACTTTACGCTTATTAGGTAAAACGGTTTTCTATTCTTCGGCTTTAAAAAATTTATTTTAAAAAAATCAAACGCGGGCCAAACACAATTAATATGGATAGGCCGGACTCAATATATATAATGGTTTTTTGACTTTCTGAAAAAAAAAATTTACTTTGCTAAAGGAAAAAAAATTGATGGGCCAAGGTGGGCTACATGATCAGCCCGTGACCCCTCCTCCATGTAATGTTTTCTTATTTTTACATGTGAAAAAAGAGCAAAAAAATTATGTCCACTAAAAAGAACTAGCAATTATTATTTATAGATGGCCACAGACCAATAGTTGTAGGTGTCAGTTCTTTTATACAGTGTTTGTATTGTATATATAATAGGATGGTCAGTGTATGTAGTTACTCACAATCTACAAAATAAAAAATGGTTTCATTTCTCATTGTCATGACACTCTTAGCTATCTCGGCGTTGTTCGTTTTCTTGTTTCTCTATAACATATTTATAACTTTTGTGTCGAAAACACCGCTCCCACTACCTCCCAATAATCAGAAACCTTCATCAGCTTGGCACCTCCAACCTTCCAGACTGCCTTTCAAAACGTTATGGGCCATTGATATCCTTGCGCCTGGGTTTTGTCCAAACTCTCGTTGTTTCTTCTGCTGAAATGGCTAAGGAAGTCTTGAAAACCAATTATTTGATCTTCAGCAATAGGCCAGCAGATGTTGTCTTACGGTAATAAAGACATAGCCTTTTCACCGTACAACGAATACTGGAGGGAGCTTAGAAAGACTTGTACCCTTCATGTTTTTTCAATGAAACAAGTGAACTCGTTTGGTCACGTTCGTGAAGAAGAAGAAGAAGTGTTTGGCATGATCGATACGATAAAGAATATGATTGCAAAGAAACATGTGGTGAATTTGAGTGAAATCGTGATGGTACTCACAAGTAATATCATTTGTAGAGTGGCTTTTGGGAAAAGGCCGTCTTTACGATGATGAACAACAAGAAGCGTCACGATTTAATGACCTTTTGTTACAATGTCCTAACTTTGTTTACAAATATCACTTTCCTATGATGGGGTGGCTTGATAAACTTAATGGAAACATCTCTACACTTGAAAAAATCTTCAAAGGCATGGATGTGCTCTATGAAGAAATTATCGACGAACATCTAAACCAAAATAAATCAAACTCACTTATGCAAGACGATTTGCTTGATATCTTGCTTAAACTCAAGCAAGATTCGGATTCTTCCGTCAAACTCACTTATGATCACTGTACTCATGGTTAGCGAAATCTTTATTTGTCAACTCTCTCTCGCTCTCTCTATATATATATATATGTATGTGTGTGTATTAGTTTTTATCCCCCGGGTTACGGGGGTTGTATTATATTATTTGTTTTTAATATTTATTTATTTTTCCGTTTAAGAAATATATAGGTTTGATGAGATCCATACCAATGAATTCGGGTCGAATGCATGAGAAGCCTTCGTTTAAAAATCAAGCAAATCTTACGGGGGTTGTTTTATGTTATTTGTTTCTAATATTTAATATTTTTTAAATTTTTATTTTTTTATTGTATAAAAGTTAATAATATACTTATGGTTTGATGATAGCCCAAAACCGCACTGAACCGCACCACGCACACCCTTAACCTAAAAAATAATAATTTTTATGACATGTTACAAGTTTTATTTGAAATTGATTAATGATCTTATTTTATTTGATGCATTAACGTAATCTTAACTGAATATGGAAATCAAACAAATTTTAAAGTTTATATGTAAACTACGTTATATATATATATTTAAAGAAATTCAATATTAATTTTTAGTATATCCCTATTTTATAGGATTTTTATGTCAAATATTTGTTAAGATTAATTTTTAATTTAATGAGATGTTATAACCCGTTTAAGGACTATCTGGGTTTGTAAGACCCATACCCGTTAATTCGGGTCAAATGCATGAGAAGCCACCATTTAAAAATCAAGCAAATATAGTGACTCCAAAAAGAGGGAGCGACCACATCGCGACACGTAGAATTTTTATGTCTTCGTTTATATATATATATATATACATACATACATACATACATGCGGGGATTATTTTACATTATTCGTTGCTATATTTATATATTTTTTTGGATTTTTAATTTTGTTTGTTATAAAGAAGTTAATAATATACTTAGGGTTTTTTTGATGAAAGAGTTTAAAAAATAAACGAGATTTAATAACCCGGTTTAAAAACTATGGGTTTGGTAGACTCATGACCCCCTTATTTTTTACTATAAAATTGTTTATTAATTATAAATAATATCATTTTTTTAATTGAATATTAATTTTTAGTGTATCTTTATTTTATAGGATTTTTATATCAAATATTTGGTGAGATTAATTTGTAATTTAATGAGATGTTATAACCCGTTCAAGGGCAATCCGGGTTTGGTGAGATCCATACCCGTGAATTCGGGTCACATGCATGAGAAATCAACATTTGCAAATAAAACAATCGGGTGGCTTGAGAGAAAATATGGAACTTTCGTTTATATATATTTAAGATAATGTGTATAATCATCATCGTACTGAGTATATCCCACTAAAAGCAAAACTATCGTAAAGTCTGCAGATGTAAGATGTACACAGTCTTACCTTTAACCAGTGGCGGATCCAGAAAAATTTTCACAGGGATCAGAAGTTTTTGGTTGATACTTAATTGACTATCGGTATATAAATTATTTCTAGTCCGGTTAGGTCTTTCTGGTTAGATAAACGGGTTGGGTCATATAAAAAAGACAATCAAACAAAATATCATATAAGCAAATAATGTACGTGAAATGTCATTAAAATGCATAATTAAAATACAATATATATGTAAAGTTTTGCTCAACGGGTTTTCATTTTTATGAAATTTAACCATGACAACATGCCAACATCTAATTAGACATTTATAAGCAACTAAAAAAAAAACTTTTTACTAATTTTTAAGCTACTAAAAAAATAATAAAGTAAAAAAATAAGCACCTTCTATAATTAATAAGAAAAAGATAAATTAAGTAAACGAAAACAATTACTTTCTTTTTCAATTATTATTAATTATAAATATTTTATTTCTTTTCTCATTTTCAATAGCTTGACCATTATATTACCAAAGACTTGCTACGCAAAGTACTTTTATATTATTTTAATCTAAATTATTAAAAGACAAAACAGTGAAACATCTTCTCTTCAGGTCATGTGTAGTAGAGGGGCTACAACTAGGGGCGAATTGTGACACGTGGCGCCCAGTTAGCATGGAGTGGAAATTTGTTTTTGGGGTGTAATGGTGTAGGAGCTACAAGTTGGACCCACAGTGCCTTTTTTTGTTATTTTCTTTTTATAATTAAATAAAAACCAATTTATTTAAATAATTAAATAAAGATGTATTAAACTTAAAAAGAAATACAAAAAAATACATAACTAAAAATATAAAAGAACATATAGCTCGGTTGGCGTACATGTTTAGGTTCGGGTCGGGAAATTGAAACGGATAGCTCGGTTGGTTTAGGTTCATCGGGTTCCATTGTAAGTTAACGTTCGGTTGGTTTTGCGAACCATGGTGTTGACCGAAAGGAGGGAATGGGTGGTTCGGGTTGTTTCTAGGATTCATTTTGCATATATATATACACACACAACATATATACATATACATATACATATAGATATATATATATCACACACACAACATATATACATATACATATATATACACACACAACGTATACATATACATATACATATACATAGAAAATGGTTCAAATAAAAAACAATTGTTTTGTAAGAAGTGTGAGAATGCTTTAAAATCAAGCACACCACTAAAATAGGACACTATACCATGTAAATAGGAAACTATATAGTATTTAGAAACTACCAATCTCAACCACTAGATCCTAGATCCAGGGGTCAAGATCTATTCTTATGCTTCTCACAAAACTAGTGTTTTTTTACATTAACCCTACCCTACATAGAAAAGGACCCCATATACATATACATATACATATATATACACACACAACATATATATACATATACATAATAAACATATATACATAATAATATACATATACATAATAATATATATATATATACACACACAACATATATACATATACATATACATATACACATATATACATATACATAATAATAATATAATAATAATAAACATCATCTTCTCCAGCGACAAATAACCCATGCCCCCGCCCATTTCGCCCCAAATTCACCCCAATTTCGCCCAGGGGGCGGTGTTCGCGCCCCAAATCGCCCAAAATCGCCCCTTTCTTGCGCCCACTACACATGGTCTCATCTCCATCATGCTGCAACAACCATGACCATTGCCGGAAAAAAACTCATATGATCTTTTTTATATCAACCTTTTTCCTTATCTATTTTCCAATAATTTATAGGGGGCGGTGTCAAAATTTCACAGGGGTAGGATGAGAATTTATCATATATATAACACTAAATATATTTTTTTTCACAGGGGTCGGCCGGCCCCCCTAGCTACACCGTAGATCCGCCCCTGCCTTTAACCCTTAGGAATAGAAAAGTTGCTTCCGGTGAGACCTCTGGCTCGATATATATATGATGTGTATATTAATAATAATAATTGTGTTTGAACATTGTAGAATGTATTGTTGGGAGGAACGGAAACAAGTGCCTCAACAGTAGTGTGGGCAATGACTTTGATGATGAAGAACCTTGAATCGCTAAAGAAAGTTCAACAAGAAGTGCGAAATGCCATCTGCAATAAAGGAAAAGTACACGAAGATGATCTTTATAAGCTCAACTATCTAAAAGCAGTAGTCAAAGAGACGCTTAGATTGTACCCAACCGTACCCCTTCTAGTCCCACGTGAGTCGACAGATTGGTGTGTTCTAGACGGATATGAAATACCAAAGAAGACTCTAGTATACGTGAATGCATGGGCGGTAGGTCGTGATCCAAAATGTTGGAAAAGACCTGAAGCGTTCGAGCCTGAGAGGTTTGTTGATTACAAAGGGACTGACTTTGAGTGGATCCCATTTGGGGCGGGTCGGAGACGGTGTCCAGGAATGATGTTAGGGACTGCGACAGTAGAGTTGGCTCTTTCGAACCTTGTTTATTCATTTGACTGGGAACTTCCTGAGGGGACAACTGAGATTGATACTTTGACCATACCCGGGCCATTTGTGCGTAAGAAGAATGATCTTCGACTTGTTGCTAAAGCTTAAGATGTTGACTAGATGCTTCGTATTTCCGTTAATCTCATGTATCTTTTTTTTTTTATCTTTGTCGTCTGATTTAAGATAAAAAAAAGTAACGCAAAGAATGAGAATGTATACTAGGTAATAAACGGAATTTGAAGTGATTAACCAGTTATGACCTAATTCATAAATCAAACTTGAATATATTGAAGTAGTTAAACGACTACAAGTGAAAAAAATAAAACAACAATAAGGAATTGGGGACGGGGGAATTAAACATTTCAGAGCAGGAGATGGGAAAAAATAATCACACACGCATCATATTTGTTATCTATTTTCTCTAGTTTTCCGGCTTATATCACGATTCACGCAACATGGATGTGTTGGACTATTTGTTGGGGGTCGCAGGAAGGGGCTATTTGATTGGTTGTAGATTTAATGTTATAAACTAGGATGGAGCCTGTGATACACTGGTGGTTAAAAAAATAAAACAAAAAAGTTAAATTTGATAATATACATAATAACATATCTTATAGATTCAAAAAATATAAATAATTTTCTAAAATACTTGGATTAGTAAGAATAGTTTGTATTTTAAAAGAAATCAAAATGGAAGGTTGTGAATCTATACCAATTAAAAAAAAAGAAGGTTAACATCAATTCATCCTAGTTGAGTTGGTAAACCATAAATATTTTAAAAGCAAGGTAGTGATTCAATTCCCACCATCAACATATTTTTCATTTTATCAGCCATGAAGAGGAAATTGTAAAAATGAAAACTTATACACTTAGCAACATATGTGGAGGGTAATATCTCCTTTATATATAGTTCAACACACAGGTGGACCCATATGTACACGTATGGGTTTATGGGAACCCATTGAAATTTTAATTTTTAGTAAAAGGTATATGTAAAAAGTTTAGAGTGAATCCATAAATAAAATTGGAATGAATTAGTATAGCAAAATGAAAATTGGTGCAATGGTCGAGGCCTTTTGTTTGAGTCTGGATCACACCTAATGAAGTTTGAATCTCACTTCCAACATACATCTATTGCTTAATATTTATAGAATAAATACCATGTTTAAATTCAAATATTTGATTAATCATGAAGTTATAAAATAGCCAGTTATATAGAACTAGGTTAGAACTTGTCTAATACATGAGTTGGTAAGAAAACAAAAACAATAAAAAAAATAAATTTAATAATGTAAATTTCCTAGGTGCAATTCAGAAAGGGGGTGGCGGCGCAGCTTATTGTCCGCCTACCTGCTATGTTGATGTAATATCTATGTTTCTATATAAAAATTAATTATTAATGAAATTATTATTATTATTTTTAAAAAAAATAATGTAAAGAATTACAAACATTTTGTATTTATACCAAAGAATTACATATAACATATAAGCTTTGATAATTCCTGAACTGTTTATGTAGCCCCTTAAATTTGTATTCAATAATCAAGCCAACTTTTATAATAATTAATCATATTTCACAAACTAAGTTATTTAACCAAAAAAAAAAAAAAAAACTTGTCAAATGGGTTAGTTCATAATAATATGAATCAAACTATCAAATGGTCTGACAAATCTTTGATGAGCATGAAACAAAACACTCAACCGAAATTTCAAAATTTTGATATTGCACCTTGCAATCAAAACATAACTTGATATGAAACTTTGATTTTGGTATCAACTTTTACTAATATGCAGGTTTTGACTAATTGAAAATTAAACTGTTGAATTTGGACGTGCATACAATTTATGTTTCAGGATCAAATACAAATCATTCTTAACAGAACAATGTGAACCAATTTATTGTTATTATTATGTTTATTTTTATACGTGTTTGCTGTTAGTTTTGTCCGTAGTTGTTTTTTACCCAAATAGATTGCAGTTGCATGGATAACAACAATTCTATAAGATGCGTGCAACATGTGAATGAAGCCCGTTTGAATCTAAAAGGATCTTTAGGGCCCGAGAAGTTTGTTAGTTTGGGATTTAATAACATGGGTGAAGAAGTCGCGTGTAATTGGAATGACGAAGAACATCATTTTCAAGATGTTATGTACTCGCATCCTGTCTCTCACGGTAAAAAATTCTGTGACACACTTTCAATCAAATTCCCAACACGAACAAAAAAGGAACTAGTAAGTTATTATTTTAACGTGTTTATCAACCGAAGATAGTATGATAATGAATGGTGGTTTTATATAACAACATTACTTTTGTTTTATGAATAATTTTGTTATTTAAATAATTTTTATCGTTTACTATTCTTTAAAAATGATAGAATATATTAGTGTTATTTAAATGACTTAACTATTGATCCATCATTATAAACTATTAATGGAAAAGTATGATATTGTGGTCCATGATAATCGTATTATGTGGACCAGGGGAGTGCAAACATGACCATTTGAGTCATAATGGTTTGGTGGAAACAAGTTATAAATGTTTGGTCTAGTTCGTTTCTTGTTGGTTAATAAAGTCTTTAATTTATAATATTATTTTGTACAAAACTTTACTATACATAACTGTTTTTATTTATTCATTTCATTTATTATAAAAAGTTTCATGATTTGTCTGAATCTCCTTTCAGATATACCAAATGTGACTCGGATTTTTTACTTTAAAAAATATATCATTCCTTTTAGAGAAATATTTGATTTCGAAAACTATTGTATTTTCAAACAGATATAAAATGAATATGTGAACTTGTTTTTATGATTTTTATTGTTGTAGATGATATTTGTATTCTTGTAAGTATGCATGCATTGTAGGTTTTCTATAAGAATCTATATTTATGATATTGTTATTTGGAATTTTGGATCATCCAGTGTAGCGCACGGGTCTAAAGCTAGTTATTTTACGCGTATACAAAGCAAAACCGACACATAAGTAGGGAAATATATGTCACCATCTTAAGAGTATCTAGTGCTTGCACTTTAATCTTTATTCTTTAGAGTATATTCAAATACATAATATATAATTTTATTGTTCATTTTCTCTTTGGGATGTTAATCAAATTGAATCAAGTGCTTACACTTTAATCAAATCAATTCGAGATGAGCTACAAATTAGATAAGAGTTAGGTGCCTCAAATATGAAAGCTAGCTATAATAACAAAAACTAAAGATAGCACAAGACAAAAGGAACATTACAGTTTACATTTACACATAACAATATTCCAAGTTGATGTATCACATTTTAAAGTTACATGGCACAAATTTAGGTACCGCTGTGAAGTATGCTATTTCATCGCATCTACAAAATTACGACCTACTTAGATTTGTTTAAAAGAAAGTCGACGGGCTAGTGATATGTGGTGTTTATTCATACCAAAATTCGGTATGTGTTCGAGTCTCACAAAATGAGCAACATGTGGATTGTAGAGTAGATTTTACAATAAGTGTCATGTGTATAGTCATCGCTTCAATAAATAAAAAATATAACCCTAACGATCACAACCCATATCATATGAAAATAAACTTATAATTCTATATTGGTGAGAATAAAATCTTTAGTTTTATACATTATAATATATTTCCCTTTTCATCTTAAGAATCCCCTTTTTCTATTCTGTATTAATAAAACTAACAAATGTATGTGAATAACATTTAAAAATAACCAAAAGCATTTGAATTATATGTTTCTTGTTCCTTTTACTATTTAATTACTGCAATATATTTATTTGTTTGGCATACCTCACATCAATACTAGTTTTCACCCATACACTATTTTTTAGTCCAAACTACATTACCTGACACCTTGTCATCAATAAGCCTGCTGTATAAAGGTAAAAAGTACCACAAGTTTTGCAGGGTTGTCTCAAAATAGAAAGAATTTTATTTCTCATATGGATATTATTCAAATTTATTATTATTTTTTTTGGTAAAGACGTTTGAATAAAAATGTTACACTATGTCTATTATTTAATATTTGTAATCACAAAATGAATCAACAACCATATATTTTAGAGTTTAATAAATAATTGATACGAAAATAAATCATATGACACACTCCAATAAAGCAAAACCAATGAGTTGATTGATTTTAAGTATTCAAACAATCCACGTGATGTTGATTGTTTAAAAGGCGAAAAAAAAAATCAAAGTTTATACTAGTACGCATCTATATCATAGAGATGTATAGTCGTAACCTTTTAGTCGGGGTCATCGTAAGGTTTGATAAGTCGTTAGCAGGCTCTGTTGACTCCCTTGGTCCCGCCTATGTAGAAATGAAATCAACGACCTTATCTAATTTCCCACCACTTGGTTCTATCCCTACTTAATTTGAGCGGCCGACAAACGAATTCACCATGCTAAAACATTTAAATGAGACAACTGAACTCGAGTTAAATCTAAATTTAAACAAAATTTATTTTAAAAAGTTTCGAGCGACTTTCAAGTCGTGAGCTAATATAACATTCTAGTGCATATTATAGTCTTTCAATCATTCAATGTATGATATTAAATTTTAGAACTTATAAATTTTTTTACTAACAAACAGATTGTTCTTTACTCAATAAATCCTCCATTTCTATACTCTCTCTTTCATGGTTGAAAAAAAAAATCTTTTTAAACATCGATAATTACTAGTCGTATTCCATCGACTAGTCATCGATTAATCTCTCTTTAATCAAAATCGGTCAAAACATATATAAAACTGGTGTATATTTTAAAAAATAACCTATAAATTCCAACCCGTTTAGTTCCGATTAATCCCGATTAGTCATTCGTCCTTACACCATCGTCAGATTAACGCGTAGCGATTTCTGCAATACTTCAATCCAGGGGTGCAGACGAGCCGAGCCCAAGCTCTACTTGTTTAACTTACACAGAGCTCGAGCTCGGCTCGTTTCGAGTTCTATTTTCAAAGCTCGAGCTCAACTTGTGAGTAGATTTTCAAGCTCGATCTCGACTCGTTTACTATTTATCAATTATTTTTTATATAATTATAATTATTTCTATATACGTTTTCTATTGTAATTTTATGTATAAAATAATATATACTATTTACTTATTTTTATTTATTTTTTCATAGCATCATGTATATTAATTACTCCCCCCGTCCCATTAAAAGTGTCATATTTTGAATTTTCAAAGTCTTTATTTATAAACTTTGACCTTAATTATATACTTTTTGTGTTATATAAAACTTGATAAAAATTATACCGATAAAAACATTTTTTAAAACATACTCAAATCATATAACTTTCATCAAGTGTTATCTAACGCAAACAAAATTATTTAAGGTCAAAGTTTATAAATAAAGACTTTGAAAATTCAAAACATGACACTTTTAATGGGACGGGGGGAGTAATAATTATTGAATATATATTCTTAAAAATTATATAAATAACATGCTCGTTAAAGCTCGCAAGCCAGCTCGAGCTCGGTAAGTGAAGCTCGGGCTTAGGTTCGTTTATTAAACGAGGTTATTTTTAGGCTCGAACTCGATTAAGCTTGGCTCGACAAACCTTTTAACAAGCCGATCTAGAACAATTTCTGAATAGGTTATTCTCTCCTCCAAATAAATTAGTGACCGTCAGATCAAACCAACAATCTTCTCTCTCTTGATTACACGTGCCATCTCTTTCTCTTATTAATACTTTGCTTCCATTCCATGCATGAAATCCTCTCCCAACAACAACTCATAATATTATAGAGAGAGAAACAAAACAAAACAACCAAAACAGGCATATGAAACAGTCGTCATTAGGCTGTTTTCAATTCCCAATCTCTTAATTACTCCAAAAACTCAACCTTTTTTTAGCAAACCCTTCAACTTAATTTTGACCCACTTCACTTCTCTCAAGTTTGGGGATTTTAGCCCTAAAAATGTTGGTTCAAAAATCAGCAAATGTAGTAAGTTTAAACTCATCTTTTCTTTAGTGGGTTCATTAGTTTCTTGGTTTTTTTCATTTGGGTATTTGTCAAGATTTGATTTTGTAGTCAAGATTTCAAGAAACTGATGTTTTCTTTAGTGGGTTCATTAGTTTCTTGATTTTTTTCTATTGGGTATTTGTCAAAATTGGATTTTTATATCAAGAATTTCAAGAAAGATCAAATCTTGATGAACTGATATTTTCTTTAGTGGGTTTATCAGTTTCTTGATTTTTTTCAATTGGGTATTTGTCAAAATTGGATTTTTATATAAAAAATTTCAAGAAAGATGAAATCTTGATGAACTGATTATTATCTCAATTGGGTATTTCTCAGAATTGGACTCTATATCAAGAATTTCAAAAAAGATGAAGATGTTGATGAACTAATGTTTTCTTTAGTGGGTTCATCAGTTTCTTGATTTTTCTCAATTGGGTATTTTTCAAAATTGGATATTGGTATCAAGATTTCAAGATGAATGAAGATCTTGAGGTTGAACTGAGATTTGTGTGCAAGTTGTGTGATAAAAGGTGTCCAAGTGGGAAATCATTAGGTGGGCATATGAGGTCTCATGTAATTACTGCTACTGCTGCTAATTCTACTGAATTGTATGATACTGGGAAGAATTCAAGTTCAAATCTTTATGGGTTGAGAGAGAACCCTAAAAAGAGTTGGAGGGCATCTTCATCTTCAACTTTAACTTTCCCAAATGAGAGAATTTGTAACCAATGTGGCAAAAAGTTTCAATCTTTGAAAGCTTTATGTGGTCACATGGCTTTCCATTCTGATAAAAATAGGAGATTGAAGGATTATGATCATTCTTGGACTAGTGAGAATCTTGATCATGAAGATAAGTTGATTGTGGATAGTGATTCGGGTACGGAAGAAACCAAGCAACAAGATCCGGTTTTTGTTACAAGATCCAAATCAAGAAGGTACAATTTTGGATCTTCATCTGTTTCTGAAATTGATGAGTTTGAACTAGAACAAGTAGCAATGTGTTTGATGATGTTATCTAAGGATTCTTCGAATTGGGTCGGTGTTAATTCGGTTTTGGAATCGAATTCCGGGAATTGTGAGGATGGAATCAAGGGTTTTAACTACAAAGACTTGAGTTATGAGGAAAAGCAAGAGATTAGAAGGAATTTGTTTAGGGAATTCGGGTATGATAATTCGTTAAAGGAACGGATTCGAGACGACGACAATGATGGTTCGTATAAGAAAAACAAGTATGAATGTTTGAACTGCAACAAAACTTTTAGTTCATTTCAAGGGCTTGGTGGACATAAACCATGTCACAAAAAGAACAATGCTTTTAAACAAAAGGCTACACTTAAGAAGAAAACTAGACCGAAAAAGAATAAAGCGCATGAATGCCCGATCTGTTACAGGATGTTTGAATCAGGGCAAGCATTAGGAGGTCACAAACGGTCTCATTTCATCGATGGTTCTGAAGATAGGCTTGAAGCGGTTGCAGCGTATAAAGATATGATTGATCTTAATCTCCCTGCTCCAGAAGAGGATTAAAAGTTAAAACGTTGTAAATGATGCAAGTCGGGCTCGTTTTAGGTTGTTTATCAGAGGATAAAGAGAGGTGAGACTTGAGAGTTTTATCTTTCATTTTACTATTTAGACTGTTTTTAACTTTTGAACATTTGCTCAAATTCATTCAAGAACATTTTAAGTGAAAATCCCATTTTTATTTTATTTTTACCCAATCATCAAAATCTTGAATTTATGCCTAAATTTCAAGAAAATGGAAGTTGAATGCAAGCACTTTAGATGTTCTATAGTTTTTTCACTGTTGCTATGGTTTGCTTACTTGTTCATTTTGGACTTTGGTGGCATATGTTTTAGTGGTAAGTGCTATGAATAATGGGATTTACTTTACTTTTTGAAAGTACACTATGATTCCATGTTTTAGATGTACAGTGTGTATTGGTTTTGTGTGTTTTTAGTGTGTGTGTGGGGGTAGGCAGCTAAAGGAAGGACTTTCTTGAAGATGTTTTGGTAGATAGCAACCAAATGGGGCCTACAGAATTGCTTTCACTTCCATAACTACAAAATGGCCCCTACTATGTGAAATCTTGATTTTATTTCAAGGTTTCTAGTTTTTGGTCAATTAGACGGTTCTTTGTGGAGGGGGGCTTCGTTGACCCTTCACCATCGCCCGCTTAGGAAAATGCAGCTTCGAAGAACTTCTCCATAATGTCTCACTGTGGTTTAAAGCCCCTTTACGTGTTATATATATGTATGTATGCAT